>NW_008246101.1:311494-351449 GCF_000281045.1 Saprolegnia diclina VS20 | reverse complement strand
GTAGCCGCGATCTCCAAGCTCGTGTTTCTCCTCGGTGTCTCTGCGACGGCCGTTGTCGGCGACTGCGGCACGGCGCGCCCACCCACGGCCCATTTTCAAGTGCTCTCGTACAACGACGTGTACGAGATGAAGGCCGAGAACGACACGGCACAGTATGGCGTCCTCGTCGGCGGTCCCTCGCGCGTCATCCCCATCGCGCAGAAGCTCCGCAAGAGCTTTGAAAACAGTTTGGTCATCTTTGCGGGCGACACCATGTCGCCGTCGCTCTGGTCCGGCCAGTTCAAGGGTCTCCAGATGATCGAGGCTCACAACGCACTCGGTGTTGACTTTGCGTGTCTCGGCAACCACGAGTTTGACTTTGGCATCGACGCGTTCCTCAACGTCTCGGCCGCCTCCAAGTTTCATTGGCTCAACGTCAACGCGTACGAGGCCTCGACCAAGAAGCTCCTCCGCGGCACCCAACCGTATGCGATCAAGAAGTTCAACTCGACGACGATGGGCACCATGAAGGTGGGCGCTTTTGGCGTCATGTACGACATGCAGGATACGTCCAAGGGCTTGTACTGGACGGACCCGATCGAGGCGGCCAAAGCGCTGGTCAAGTACCTTCGCGAGGTCGAGAAGGTCGACATGGTGATTGCGCTTACGCACCAGTTCTTGGACGACGACAACCGCTTCTCGCAGCAGGTCAAGGGCGTCGACATCATTTACGGCGGCCACGACCACTCGGCGATGCTCCAGACCAACTTTGGCACGCCGTACCTCAAGTCGGACCTCAACTTCCGCAGCGTGTGGATCTCGGACATCAAGTACTATGCCCGGTCAACCGATGCAGCCAACAAGGCGACGACGGCGTTCACCAAGATGAGCCACAAGAACCTCGTGATCACGAACGAGATGCCGTCGGACCCGGCGTTTGACGAGATCATCAAGTCGTATGACGCCCAGATCAACGTGCTCTTTACGCGCACTGTCGGCGCGCTTTGCGCATCGACGGACTTGACGACCAAGCTCCTGCGATTCGGTGAGGCGCCGATCGGCAACTTTTTTGCGGATGCGTTCAAGGCCTTCCACAAGAAGGTGGCCGTTGATGTCGGCTACATGAACGCCGGCGGCATTCGCACGGAGAAGGTTTGGCCGGCTGGTCCGTTCTCGCTCGGGGACCTCATCTCGTGGTCGCCGTTTGGCAACATGATTGCGGTCATCTCGACGGACGGCGCTAGCTTCAAGAAGTTTTTGGGCACCCAGTTCAGCCAATCGTGCGCGAACCAAAGCCGAAGCTTCGAAAGCAACGGATTCTACCCGCAACTCTCGGGCGTCAAGGCCGCTTTTGTGTGCAACGGCGTTGTCAAGGGCCAGGGCGCGCTCACGAGCCTCCAGTGGGACGGCGAAGTCAACGGCAAGTCGGGTGATGTCAAGGACGGTGACAAGATCAACCTGTCCTTCTCGACGTACATGAAGGACCTCTTTGACCAGTTTGTCGGCGGGTCGGCCAAGTACCTCGTCGATGCCGCCGAAGCGACGCGCATCGACCTCGTCCTCGAGACGTACACGCAGTTCCAGGCGGGCGAGGTGTGTCCGACAGCCGCGAACCGCACGACCATTTCCTACCAAGCCTCGACGGTCCCCAAGTGAGCCGAAGACCCGAACCCCTTAATGTAACTTACATGAGAATATTGTATTTCCAAGAAGTTGCACTTTCCACTCGAAGCTGGGAGAATTCCCTTCTGTAGGACGAAATGCACCCTCTCCAAGATCCCAAACTGCGATGATGGAGGAGGGATGATAGCACGCACCGACGCGCCAAAGCTTTCACTGGCGACAGAACATGAATGTGCAGCTCGTAGTTGACGCTGCTACAATGGCCTCATGCTGACTGGATCATCGGGGGAGAATGTGCTCTGCTTGCTGTTGACGCTGTCTTTGCCGTCGCACCATTATCTTGGCAAAGCCGATCACTATATATTTCAGGCGTGATCTATTACTAAACGCATGTGGACGATTGATTGCACGAACACAGAAATATACTCAGGTGAGGATCAACACCAAGCCGTGTCCTTTTCTATAGAAAGGACAAAGGAATCTTGCACGGTGTGTTTGGGTGCAGGGCATCTGCAACAATCTCAAGAAATGACCTTCACTGTTTCAACAATCTCAAAACTCGCGGTTTGAGATTTTGAGAAAGAATATGTACAACACCGCACACTCTCCCGTCCATCGCGTTCACGTAGAAGGCCTATGTGTCTCTTCCTTAATTGTTCGAAGGGGCTTGCTTGCTATCGAGCGGCCACAAGCCGCTTTGCCTCATCGCTGTGTTGCCGGTATCTTTTTCTCAGACCCGTCGTCTTCTGGTTCCTTGGAGTCCATAAATGAGACGTTTCTGAAATATGTTGATCACAAGAGACACAATTGGTAATATGTCAATATGCTGGTCACGCCAAGCTCCAGCTGACAACCCAGATGCCACGTCAGATGCCTCTGCAAGGTCGATTGTGCCGGCTGCATTCCCACTTTTGGCGCACAGGACGACCATGTTGATGCGCGCTCTCCTCTCGACGCTGCTCCTCGTGGCAGTGGCTACCAGCCTACCGACACCGACGTACCCACGCTCCCTCGACGTCACGCTCAATACGATCCTCAACAAGGTGGTGGCCACGGCCGGCGGTCGCGTCGTGGCCGCGGATCATAGCAGCACTGTGTGGCGCTACGACACGTGGACGCACGAGCTTCGCACCGAGGACGCGTGCTTGGGTCTCAGTAGCGAGGATGTTCTTGCGCTCGCGCCCTGCACGGGCCACCGCCGCCAGACGTGGACGATCGACGGCGCCGATAGCCGCATCTCGCACCGAGCCGAGCCGTCGCTCTGCCTCCAAGTCGATTTGGACAACTCTGTGCGCGCAGCGCCCTGCACGTCGCACGTCGAGAGTCCGTACCAATATGTCTTTTTGAGCTCGGAAACTGTCGTCTTGACGACCGACACCACGCATGTGCTCAGCACGCGCGACGCGAGCGTCGTTGTCGAGGTCCGGACGCAGCAGGACCCGCGCCTCGTCCCATCCTGGCGCTTTGACAAGGTCAACGGCACGCTTCAATCGAACGAGAACGGGCTTTGCTTGCACGTGACGCCGTCCTACGCGGTCGTCGCGCACGACTGCGACCACTCGTCCATGCAGCAGTGGTGGTACGAAGCCACGCAGCTGACCAACGCGGCCACGCCCGGCTACTGCCTCACGCTGGACGGCACGCCACGCATCGCTCGTTGCCAGCACATTCCGTCGCAGCGTGTGCACTACGAGATGGTCGACACGTTCACGACCTAGTCCGCGACCTACTCTATTTAACAACGTTTTGATATCCTTGCGGTGGCTATCGTGGACTACGAATAGTCAACCTCGACCAGGGGCAGCATCTTGCTGCTGCTGTCAGGTGCAAGGGTATATGCGACCGGGCTCATCTGGCCCAGCGCGACTCGATGCTGTGGAGCGTCGTGCCTTGTCCTATGCCAGCGCAGGGTACGATGAATCGCCAGACAGGATAAGTGAGCCATAAGACAGAATAAGATGGAGCATACGACAGGATAGGATGACAGGATAGGATCGAGCATAAGACAGGATAAGATAAACCATAAGACAGGATACGATGAGCCATAAGACAGGATGTGATTATACAAAGGAGTGTAGTCATGCGTCGTAAGAAGAGGGTTGTTTAGAACGACGCGTTCGAGGGCCAGCGCGGGAACGGGATGACGTCGCGGATGTTCTCAATGCCCGTGACGAAGCGCACGAGGCGCTCAAAGCCGCAGCCAAAGCCGGCGTGCGGCACCGTGCCGTAGCGGCGGAGGTCGCAGTACCAGCCGTACTCGGCGGGATCGTGGCCCGTGGCTTCCTTGATGCGCGCTTCGAGGACGTCGAGGCGCTCTTCGCGCTGCGAGCCGCCAATGATCTCGCCAATCTTGGGCACAAGGACGTCGGCGGCCGCGACCGTCTTGCCGTCGTCGTTCAAGCGCATGTAGAACGCCTTGATCTCCTTCGGGTAGTCGTACAAGACGACCGGCTTCTTGTAGATCTGCTCCGTGATAAAACGCTCGTGCTCCGAGCCGAGGTCGTCGCCCCACTTGGGCTTCTTCTCAAACTTGCCCTTCTTGAGGTTCTCGGGCTTGTTGATGAGCTCGATCGCGTCCGTGTACGAGAGACGCACAAAGGGCGACGCGATCGTCGACTGGAGGCGCTCGAGGAGGCCCTTCTCGACGTTCTTGTCGAAGAACGCAAGGTCCTCGGCGCAGTTGTCGAGCGCGTACTGCGCGCAGTACTTGAGGTAGTCTTCCGCGAGGTCAATGTCGTCGCTGAGGTCGGCGAACGCGATTTCCGGCTCGATCATCCAAAACTCGGCGAGGTGGCGCGCCGTGTTGGAGTTCTCGGCGCGGAACGTCGGGCCAAACGTGTAGCAGTCCGAGAGCGCGCAGCAGTGCGTCTCGACGTTCAGCTGACCGGACACCGTGAGGTACGACGGCTTGCCAAAGAAGTCCTTGGAGAAGTCGATCGCCTTGTTGTCGGCCGTCTTGGGCACGTTGCCGTCCTTGACGTGGTTGAAGAGCGTCGTGACGGCAAACATCTCGCCAGCGCCTTCGCAGTCGGACGCCGTGATGAGCGGCGTGTGGATGTAGAGGAAGCCGCGCTCGTTGAAGAACGAGTGCGTCGCCTGGGCCATCGCGTTACGCACGCGCATCGCCGCCGAGTGGATGTTGGAGCGCGGGCGCAGATGCGCGTGCTCGCGCAGATGCTCGAGCGTGTGGCGCTTCTTCGAGAGCGCGTACGTCGAGGGGTCCGCGACGTCGCCGTAGAGCGTCACCTCGGTGGCCTTGACCTCGATGAGCTGGCCCTTGGCCGGGCTCTCGACCACAGTGCCAACAACGCAAAAGCTCGCGCCAGTGCCGCCCGAGTTGATGAGCGCCTCAAAGCCCGGCACGTCCTTGGCGACCACGATCTGGAGGCCCGTAAAGCACGAGCCATCGTTGAGCTCGAGGAAGGCGAAGGCGCCGGCGCCAGCTTCGCGCAGCGTCTTGGCCCAGCCCTTGACCGTCACCGTGTGGCCGACGGTCGAGAGGCCTGCGGCGAGGAGCTCCTTGACGCGGACGCGGCGGCGCTTGAAGAGGCCCTGGATGGCGGTCTTGTGCTGGGCGAGGCCCGGGGCCGTCGCGTCGTCGATCGCCACAGGCGTGACGTCGTTGATGGAGAGCGCTTCCATGGGTCGTATCTGGCGAATGCGAAAATGGAAGGCAAGCAATGACGTTTGAAGTTGGTCGCCATTTTGACCAATCACAAAATTGGGGCCGGAAATCACTTGTGGCCCGCAGTGTCGATTCCTTTTTGACCAATGAAATGGCATAACACACAATCAATTGCGCTGGATTTTGGCCAATGAGGTGCGACAAAACAACGCGAAGATCGCGATGGTCACTGCAGAATGTTCCTCTTGGTCCACAAGAAGTTGTCGCCGGCAACGACAGAGCGACAGGGCTCACCACCCGAAACTCTCCAGCAGAAAGGACATGGCTACGCCGTGAAGCTCGCTGCAAGATTTGCAGCGATGCGCCACGCCTGGCCATACTAGTACTAGTCGAGAGCAGCGACGACAGCACTTCCCAGCACCATAAACATGTTGCAGCACGTAGTGTGAGATGCACCCTGGAGTGCTCGTGGTATTGCATTGGTCTGCGGTGAGAGCGAAGAACACTCCTCTTGTCCTTTCGTGGCTATGCGCTTGCGATTCGCAGGAGGACGGATGATCCCCGTGATCCGATGCACGTCTTGTGGATAGACGTATAAGTACAACATGACAAGACGGCGCTGCTCTAAGGAATCTCGTACAGTTGCAGCGTTACCGTATCGCGCTCGTCGTAAGACTTGAAACAGAGACGAGGCGGTCAAGCTGTCGCGTTGACATCGCCTCGATCTCCCAGAGTTGTCTTGACCACGAGCATCACTCGAGTCCGGAGACCTTGCGCCCTTGTCAAGAGGAGTCGACTTTGCTATGCTAGGCTATTGTACAGAACTGTCATCTTGTCTGTGGTCCCACATCTCGCGACGGTATCATATTACAGAGGTTTCCTTTTGGCGCGCAAATGGCGGCCTCGTCCTCGACGAATTAAATAAACCCGGAAGCATACATTGGCCAAGCTCTTTTTTTCAAACGCGGTCTCTCCCGGGCTTTTGCGGTGTCCGGTTGAAGTATTCAATGTCAGAGGTTTCCAGCGGTCTCGCATAGAGACCGCAGTTTTCGATTCGCCGGCCGCCGATGACGCAGGACATGTCGTCCCGCATAGAGTACTCGGAGAAGTACGTCGACGACACGCATGAGTACAGGTAGGCGCCGACGCCTCATGCGCTCATCCAACCTCATCCGCATGAGGTAGACATGTGATCCTGCCCAAGGAGATGGCCCGCAACTTGCCCGACCGCCTCCTCACCGAGAGCGAGTGGCGCCAGCTTGGCGTGCAGCAGAGCCGTGGCTGGGTGCACTATGCGATCCACAAGCCGGAGCCGCACATCCTCCTCTTCCGCCGCCCGCTGGGCACGGACCCGACGACCGGCCGCGTCAACTCGATCTTGGAGCGCGAAGCCAAAGAGAAGTACGCCCAAGACATCGGACAAGGACGTCAGTAAGATAGCCAACATGATTTATACCGTCCAACGCGTCGTCCTGGCGTAAGCGCCCATCGCGCTCGCGCGTGGAAACGTCCTCGTACTGTACAATGTGTGTTATAAGATTAGATGGATTCAAGGTACGCGACAATGGAGGCGTGGCCATTCCGTGCGGCCCACGAGACTGCGTCCCGCCAGCCCTCGCGTCGGTGCTGCACGAGGAACTCGACCACATGCAAGTGGCCGTGCGCGGCTGCCATATCGATCGCGAGCGTTGTTGCCCCTTCGTGGCGATGCTCGTGCAAAAACGCGACGACCTGCAGATGCCCGTTCCCAGCCGCTTGGTCCATGGCCCGCGACGTACACCCTTCCGACCGTTGCTGGTGCAGAAATGTGACCATGTCGAGGTGGCCGCTGCCGGCAGCGCTGTCCATGGCGTCGCGCGTACAGCCCTCCGTGCGGTTCGCGTGCAGGAAGCGAACGACGTCCATGTGACCGTTGGCGCACGCGCGGTCCATGGCCGACGTCGTGCACCCTTCGCCTCGATGGGTGTGCAGAAACCGGACAATGTCAAGGGACCCGCGCCCGGCCGCGCAATCCATCGCATACGTGGACGCGCCGAGGCCATGGTCGTGGAGGTAGCGGACCATCTTGAGGTGCCCGCTTTCTGCCGCCAGGTCCAGCGTGTGCTCGGTCCAGCTCTTCGTGCCTTGGGCGTGAAGGTACGTGACAAGATCGAGGTGGCCGCTGCTCACCGCCATGTTGAGCGCGTTTGGCGAGCAGCGTAAGGTTGGGAGGTGCAACGTGACGTACTTGACCGCGTCCAAGTGGCCAAGGTGCACAATGTGATCGAGCACGTCCGGCGTCATAATATCGGGCTGGCACAAGACGAGTCGCTGGAGGAGGCGGAGACCTTTCGCGAGTTCCAGCGCAGCGACGAGGAAGCTTGTGCGTGCGTGGAGGCGCTTCGCGCGCCAGTCGCGGAGGATGGGCCGGACCTCGCGGTACAGGCCACCTTGGAACGTGGCAATGGTCGAGAGGAGCTCGCGGTTCAGCAGCACGTCGGAGCTGCTCCTTCTTCCTGCCATCGTGCTGGTGCAGAAATGGCACCTGCGGGACCTGGTCGCGGCCAAGTTCGAACTTCGATTTATGTGCTGCACACAGCCGTGGCACGCGAAGTTGCCGTTGGTACTTCGAGGTGCATTCTATGTCCCAGCTTGACGCTCGAAAAACGAAGCTTCTCGCACCTCGCCTTGCGCTCGCGCAGCAGACTCGGAGGCGCGAGAGTGCCAAGCCGCCACGGCGAGGACCTCGCAGTTGATCGTGATAGCTCGTGGCCCTGCTATTTGACGAGCTGATAGCGCGCTGATAGCTGTGTGTATGCTGCCGTAGGTAACACCCCCTGAGGAATTCTCAATTCCACCCCAAGAAGATCGCTTGGCGTCCGAGCTGGAGCAAGTTGGTCGATCAAACTCGCTACCTATGGACCAATACACGTACTCGTACTATTACCTCGGTTTGAAAGTGCTGGGATCAAGTGGATGGGGCTACTTACTTCTGATGAGCACGAGTAGTCCATAAACTCTTGTGATGCGGCGCCTCTGCTGCCCACCGACGACCGACCCTCGGTGCTATCTACGCAGCTCCAAGCACGTTTTTGCGTCAAAGATTCCAGTTGCGTCGTTCGATTCGTGGCGTCCACCCGTTGCCCGTTCTAGCTTTGACGTCACCAGTCACCGCTCCCTGTGTCATCGATGAGCCCAACGAAAATGATATCCACGGGTGGTGGATGATATAATCTGTGCCCAAATTCCAAGGTGGTAAATTCGAGGGAAGCGCTCTTCCATCACTTCGGCTTGTCTGCCCATCGCAGTGCTCGAGTTTGATGGACGATTCGTAGAAGCGCGTCCTTTTCGATCGATCGGAACCAGCGGACTCGACACCACGACCGCAGCACTAAGATGACTAAGATTATACTTGCATTGCGATGAGGACGATTGCGTTGTGAAGCCTGTGACGAAGCGTGTTGCTCACTGTCGGCCACAAGCGCCTCTACATATGCTAAGGCTATGTAATGAAGAGCCTCGAAACACGCTCGTTCATATATGAGGACGTGAGGGTGGCGCAGGCAAGAGTGACGTGGTCTCGGCGCCTGGCGGGCCCATGTAGATGAACGAGATCGTTCGGCAGCAGAGCTGGCTACATTGCGTGGTCAAGCACGCTGCGCAAAGGGCTGCCACCGTGGCGGCGACGGGTGACGCACCGACGTGTTCGAACGTTACTGGGGGTCGAGCGTCTCGTGGTATCGTAAGAAGATCTCAGTAGGCAGCACCTTGCTCTTTGATCAGCACCCATCGCTTCTGCAGGGCAAGCGCCTAGTATCAACGTATCGGGACGAGCCCTACCCCTCGTCGCGCCCGCGTAAAACCGGCGGCGACGTCCTAAGTACGCGGAATTTGCGCTACTCTTTGTTTCTGTATGCGCGGGCGGCGCCGAGGACGGGGGACTTAGCACTTAACGCACCTCAGCAGTTGAGTTGGAGCACGCCGTGGGCGAGCGATGGCGATCGACGGCGCTCCTCGTGGCGACGCGGGCGGGCGCGGCGGAGGAAGGGCCCAATAGTATGGGCGACTGTATGGTATAGAGAGGCGCAGAGTAAAAAAGTCACTGGCTCGCAGGTCTGTGAAAGAGAAGTCAGAAGCATGGACGAGAAGCTCGTGGTCGTCTGCCTCCTTGTGGGCACGGGCAAGAAGGAGGGCCCGTTCGTCGTCGTGACGTCAACCTCGGACCTCGTCGGCGAGCTCAAGCAGGCCATCCTGCGCGAGAAGCCGCGGACCTTTGGCGACCTCGAGGCCGACGAGCTCGTGCTGTACCGCTGCCGCAACGTGCAGCCGCTCGACGCCAACATTTTGCAAAAGCTGGAAAAGCCGGCCGCACAGATCGTGCTGCAGATGCAAGTGGGCGGCCTCGTCGAGGAGATGACGGTCTTCTCCAAGCTGCGCAAGTACTTTGAAGTCCGCCCGGAAGACGAGCGGATTCACATCCTCGTCAAGCTGCCGATGGCCGCCGTGTCCAAGGTCGCAGCCGCCCGCACGACCCGCATGAACAACCTCACCCTCGACAAGAAGATCATCGGTACCGCGGCATCGCCTCGGCCGCCAGCGTCTCATATGCTTCTAGCTGGCGTCGACACGGACGAAGAGCGCGCGATGGCCCGCATGGTCGCGCCGTCGCCATCGGCGTCCATGGCGATGCAAGAGCCCAAGAAGCGTGGCACGGGCAAGCGCCTCACAGACAAGGAGCGCATGGAGATCCTCCAAGTCATCGAAACTGGCACCAAGGTCACGCACGTCGAGCTCGCGCTCCGGTATGGCATCTCCGAGTCGGCGATCCGCAAGCTGCGCAAGAACAAGAGCGAGGTCCAAAAGCGGTACATGCTCGGGAACAAGCACGTACGCGACTTGCGCCAGCGCGGCTCGAAGCTTGGGAACGCAGCCTTTGAGGACGAGCTGTACCGCGTCATCTTTGACTTGCAGTCGCACGAGTCGCGCATGAGCTCGACCTTTGTGCGCAAGAAGGCGCTGGAGATTGCGCCCAAGTACAACATGGTCGCGTTCAAAGCTAGCGCTGGTTGGTACCGCCGCTTTTGCTCCCGATACCACCTCAACCCCGGCAACACGACCGCGCTGCAGCTGCAGGCACTCGTGGACGAGGTCGCAGGCGAAGACGCGGTCCAGGCCGCGGTGCAAGCGCAGCAGCATCTGATCAACATGCAGATGATGGAGATGCAGTCGCACCACTTGCACGCCCACATGGTGCACGACGTGAACGCGAGCTTGACGATGGACCCGTCCGGCGACATGGACCCGCGCCACGAGACGGTCATTTAGGACGACAGGACTAGAAGTAGGAAGCAGCAAGGGCGTATCTATAGTAATGTACTATTGTGTGTTTACATGTTGGACAAGGAGTTCTTAGTCGTCAAAGTTCCACGTGCCACGGACCGTGACCGCGCCCGTGTCGTGGAGGTCGGCCTCGGCGGCGAGGACTTCCTCCGGCGTCTTCTTGATCAAGTTGACCTGGCTCGCCTCCTTCTCCTGGTCCTATGACGACAGCGTCAGCATCGTAGTCGGTTGTCGTTGGTACCAATTCGCCCATGATGACAATGTTTTCGCCGCTGCAGGATGCATGATGATGATGATGAACACCCGAGATGGACATACCGAATGATGTAGAGCCCCAGCGGGATATCGCAGTACGTGTTGCCGACGACGTGGCGCTCGCATGTATCTTGCAGCACAATGTTGGCTACACATGCGCGTCGTGAGGCATCGAGGTACGGGCGACGACCACGCACAGTATTGGTCAAAGCTGCGGAAGACGCCAACGAGGTGGCGGCCGTCGCGCAGGACGACGAGCATCTGCTCTACGTAGCGTAGCCGCCATGGTCAGTAGCATCCTGCCATGGGCGCATGGGCCATCCGCGTCGTACTGTCGAGGAGCTCGGTCATGCTCGTGACGCCGGGGAACTGGTTCATGCTGCTGCTGCTGGCTGCGTCGTTGAAAATGCTGTCCACCTCGAAAACGCCACGCGCTCCGTAAAGTTCGCCAACTACACTATTTCATGCATGCTCACGTGAAATCGTGTATGCAACTCAACCAGAATATAGTGTGTTACATTGCAGAGGGCATGGCGGTCGAGGGAAAGGACGTTGGCTCGCACGTGCGCTTACTGCGCTTGGGTGCATTGGAGCGCACTTGCAGGTAGGCAGGATGTGGAGGATGGAAGCCTCAATTCGAGGCATGAGGCCGCCTTGACACGTGTGGCATCACACTATTTCACGCCCACCACACGAAAACGAGCAGTGGATTTTGCAAGCATCGACCGACCAGCCATCATGGCCGACGAGATGACGGTAGCTCTTCCTGGTGATGCGCTCGGTGCTTGATGCGAGGTAGATCATGCGGTTCATCCGCCCCATTTACGACGCCATCGACAACCGCCAGTACAAGAACGCTATCAAGCTCTGCAACCAGAAGAAGGTGTGCGACATCGACCTTGTCCAGGTGCTCCAAGCGCACTGCCTCGAGCGCATTGGCAAGATCGACGACGCGCTCCGGATCGTTCGCCGCATTGCGCTCAAGAAGCCGACGGAAGAGACGATTCTGAGCACGATGCAGCTCGTCTTCAAGCTCTGCGGCGCCGCCCACGAGATGCTGCCCGTCTACGAGAACGCCGCCGTCCTTCAGCCGACGAACGAAGAGCTCCAAGCGCAGCTCTTCCAAGTGTACACGCGATCGCTCATGCTCGCCAAGCAGCAGCAGCTCGGCTTCAAGATGTACAAGACGTTCAACAAGCTCCAATACGTCGGTACGCTCGCTTCTTCGCTTGGCAATCCTATAGGACCGTGGTAGGCTGGGCGTGCTTGAGCATGCTCCTGCAAGTCACGATCGAAAAGTCGTTGCCGATGAAGATGCTGCCGCTTGCCGACAAGATGCTCGCAAAAGCCCTCCGCGACCACCCGGCCGACGCCAACGGCGAGGCCGTCTCGCTCCTCGTGCTCTTGCTGCAGGCCCAAGGCAAGCCGGCCGACGCCATGGAAGCGTTCACCGAGTTCATTCACGTACTCGAGACGGACGAAGCGCCAACGACCAAGCCCCGCGCTCTCGAAGGCGAAGGCGTCACGGAAGACGAGATCGACCTCGGCCCGATGCAAGCCATCGACCGCCTCGTGCTCGAGGCGGGCCTGGCCAAGGACGTCGGCGACCTCGAACGGTGCGCGGCTGTCTACGAGAAGCTGCTCACGACATACAACGCGGACGACTGGGCGTTCTGGTGTGGCTTGATCGAGGCGGCCAAGGCGCCCGACTCCGTATTGCCCGTGATCACGGCGCTTCAAACGGCGAACGGCAACCGGCTCCGCGGGCCGTACTTGGCGGAAATTGAGCTGCAGTTCCAGCACGTAGCAAAGACGGACGACGCGGCCGTGCAGCGCACGTTGCTGCCGCTCCTCCTCGCGTATCTCGAGCGGTTTGCGAGCAAGACGTGCTGCTTCACCGACGTGCAGCGGTACCTGACAGCGCTGCCGGACGGCGCGCGCGCGGCGCTGGTCGCTTCGATCTCGAGCTCGCTCTCGACGACGCTGACGGCGACCGACCTTCCTGGCGCGACGCTGCAGTTTCGCAAGAGCTTGCTGTCGCGCAAGACGCTCCGGTTCCTTGGCCAAGACGCAAGCCTCTCGCGCGACGACCTCGTCGCCAAAGCGAATGCGTACCTGGCCGAGTACGACGCTGCTCAGTGGCTCAACGAAGCCAAGGTCGGCGGGCAGCGCGAGGTGCAAGTCACGGACGATCTGCTGCTGCTGGCCGTGCACTTGCACTTGGACGCCTATACCGTCGCGTCGTCCGCCGACCTTCTCGTGCAAGCCGCGGCCGCGTTGGAGCTCGGGCTGAGTCGCAGTGCGTACAACTTCCAGATGAAGATGCTGCTCTGCCGCGTGTATGCGCTGCTTGGCGCGGGCGACGCGGTCTTGAGCCGCTATAAGGAGCTCGACATCAAGCAGATCCAGCTCGACTCGCTCTCGTACCTTGTGCTCGACGGCCTCTTTGGCCTGCAGATGGACAAGGACGGGCTTCGCCTCTGCGAGTCGATCCGCGCGCTGCATAAGACCACGTCGCGCGACACGCCCGAGTTCATTGGCCGCGCGTACCGTCTCGGCGTCTACTCCAAGGCGCAAGACATGACGTCCTTCCTGCTCTGCAAGATGCGCCGGTCCGAGATGCTGGCGCTCGCGACCGCCGAGCTCGCGCACGCGCAGCTCCTCACTGCATGCTCGTCGGCGACGTATCTCCACAGCCACCTCGGGGACCCGTCGCTGCAGGCCGAGCTCGACGGGTTGCTGGCTTCGGAAGCGACGCTCTCGGCCAACCACCACCGCGAAGTTGAAGTGACGTGGACGGCCCCGACCACCAAGGCACGTTTGAAGAAACTCGCAATCTTTGATTGTGAGAACTTGATGTAGGACGGCGCGTACCTCTTTGCTTCAGCGGGCGTCTCGAGCTGCGACCGGACGCGCGACAGCACGAGCCTTCGGGCGTGGCTGGAGCTCCGTGCGGTTGTGCCCAAGCTGCTGGCGGCCGCGCTCGACGCATCGCCCGAGGTAGACACGTCTCGATGTGGCGTGACATGCAATATGACTCTGGTAGACGGCCACGCATGTGACGACGCTGCAGCGGCTGTTGAGCGTGCTGACAGTCGCGCCCTTGACGGCCGAGTGGCAGCTCGTCAACGAGGCGTCGCAGGCGCTGGAGGCGGTGGTTGCTAGCGACCTGCCGCGCGCCAAGGCGGCGCTGGACCGTCTCGCATCCGTGGTTCCGACGGTGACAGCGCTGCAGCTGCAAGCGGTCGACGGCGTCGTCGCCGCCCATGCGCTCTCCAAGGCGTCCATCTTCCTTCGCGATGTCATTCCGTACAGCGCAATGCTGCTTTCGGTCGCGATGAAGCTCTTGAAGCCCAAGAAGAAGACCAAGGACCCTGTCCAGAAGGACGTCTCGGAGCTCTTGCGACAGCTCGTGCTCAAGACGACGACGCTGCTCACGTCGGGCGACAAAGCGCTGCGCCAAGTGCACGTTCGCGTCGATGGCGACGCAGCCATCAAGGACAAGGTCGAGTCGGCGCAAAAGGCGAGTCTCGAGCGTCTCTCCAAGACGATTGCAGACCGCGTCGCGTTCCTGCGGTCGTTGTGAGAGAGGCGAGATGCGATCGGTAGCATATTTGGCCGCGTTTAAAACACACACAACGACTCTACTGCTGCTGCGTGGCCTTCCAGTCCCGGTAGCACGCCTCCATGGCCGCCTGCTCCTTACGGCAGAGCTTGAGCTCGTGCCAGTTCTTGTCCATGGCGTTCTTGTACGCCGTGTACGACGGCCCGCAGTGCGTCTCGAGCGTCCGGAGCGTCTTGAGCACGCACGTGGTGACGGCTTCGCCCGGGATCAAGCACGCGCGAGGGTTCTCGTCCTTGCTCTTGCAGATGAGGAAGGCCTTGTTCACGCCCGCGCACTCCTTCCCGAAGATCGGCGCCGCGCACGTCAAGGCGGTCGAGTCTGTGGACGGGGCGTTCGAGCTCATTGGCACCACAAAAAATAGGTCTCAGCACCGACCAGCCAATCCCCTCTTAAAATGCATCTTTTCGCCGACCTGTCATAGTACATATCCTGTATGTTTGCATTCCATTAAACCTGTCACAATGTATATTGCTAAAACGGCACGACGCCCGAGGAGCGTGGCAACGATACCAAGTATACGTACAGGTAGGGCTCGTCCATGGGACCTACCAATCATTTGCAAACCGGTCGATCGCGCTCTGCGGCGGGCTTGCTTCCGGACATACTGGCTTGTCCGCTTTACACGATCCGTAGTCTTCAAAAATTGGGCGTGAAGGGTTAATTTCTCACTCTAAATCTTAAAAACTGCCAAAGATGGGCAATCAAGCTTGAAACTTTGTGGCAGCAACGAACGACCTTGTGGCTGTGCGGTAGGACAACGCGCTGACCGCATCGAGACCAAGACGGGCGTCATGGGCGCAGGTCTGGCCGCACGACCTATGGCTTACTTCCGATTCGCCCATTTAAGCCTGCAATCAAGCACACGCAGGAGATCACGTTCCATTCTCAGCACGAGACGTCGTCCGTAACGAGTCCTTTTATCTTGCTCGTCTTGCGCGCAATCGTCGCGTTGCCGGCGACCGTTCAAGATCTCGTCCGGTGGTACCTTTTCCGGATGAAATGGACGAGTTCCGGATAATGTGGCGGCCATGTGACACAACGGCCACTTCAAAGATCGGTGTGCAACTCGAACGCCGCCGTCTCTCCCACCATGGCAATGCGCTTTGACAACCAGTGCGACGCCGAGGCGCGACCGAGCTCGGTCTTTGCCGATAAGAAGGCTGACTCCGTGGCAGCTGGGCCCGAAGCGGATGACGCCGACGAGGTCGAAGCGACGCATGTCGAGTATGACGACGAGTACACGTCCGAAGACGAAGAAGAAGGCGATGGCCTTGACGGCAAGGACTTTGCCATGTTCAAGGTGCTGGTCGTCGGCATGGCGAAGAGTGGGAAGACGAGCCTCATTCGCCGCTTCGTGCATGGCACGTTTGCCGACATTTACAAAACGACGGTCGGCGCCGACTACAGCGACAAGACGATTGCTATCGACGACACGCTGGACGTGTGCCTCCAGATCTGGGACATCGCCGGCCAAGACCGGTTCGCGCACCTCACGCGGCGGTACTTTGCCCATGCCGACGCTGCGGTCATTGTGTGCGACATCACGAGCGAGCCGACGATCGCAGCGGTCGTCGACTGGAAGCGCGAGCTCGACGCGTGTTGCGATTCATCGTCGACACCCTTTCCCGTTCTGCTCGTCGCCAACAAGTGCGACTTGCTGCTCGACGTGCCCCAAGCCCTCGAGTCGGGCGTCGCGATTCAAAAAATGGTGACTACGACCGGCATCGAAGACTGGTTCCGCGTCTCCGCCAAGAGCGGCGAGAAGGTCGACGAGGCCATGGACCTTCTCGTGACGCGCATGGTGCAGCGCCACCGCGCCAAGCAAGCCAACGACGAGTATGACGAGGCTGCAGTCGACGACAAGCCCGACGCCGTGAGCAGTCGCGACATCATCCGGCTCGATGCCACCACGTTGGCTGCCCCACCGCCGACCGGCGGTCGCTGCGACTGCAATTAGCCACAGCATGCGTAGCGCCTCCTCCTATACGTCTACCCTGCGTCGTGTCCACCAATAGCATCCTTCTTGACTTCCTTCGCGCGCTGTCGTCTTGCGCACGCCACGTCGGTTGCGAAGCAAAGTGGCAACGTGACGACGCGCTCGTCACCACGTACGCCACCAATCGCAGCGGTGTGATCTTCCACCGGCGTGTGGGGTGTATCGGAGATGGCGGGAACGATTTTGCAAGAGGAACTTCCCTCATTGCCCATGTGCGAGTGACTTGCACCTGGGTCCTACCGCTCCCCAATTCGGTTCGGTCGAAGCAAGCTCCGTCCTCGTCGTGGGCCTCACGGCGGCCAACGATCCCTCGTTGGCATGGCCGGTATCGGCGTCGGCGGCGAAGCTGCTTTCTGCGGCGGCGGCTGCTTGCGTCGTCCTGCCGCGCGGAGGGGCAAGGTCGCTGCGTCCAGATGAAAAAAGGTCATTTCGACATACAAAGAGCCAGTCAAAATGGCAACTCGGAGCGGTTATCGAGTATTTTCGCATTGACGGGCTGGAGCCAGCATGTGCCGCATGACGATCTACAAGGGCCTGGGCCTCGAGCAGTCGATCCTGCTCGCCGACCTCATCGTCAAGCCCAAGCACAGCATCATCCACCAGAGCTACAGCTGCACGGAGCGCTTCCACAACACGGGCCTCCCGCCGACGCTCAACGCCGATGGCTTTGGCATTGGCTGGTACGCCGAGAAGCTCTACAGCAGCAAGAAGCGGCGTCACGACGACGACATGCCGTCGCCCAAGAAGCAGCGCCGCCATTCGGACTCGGTCGACGGCGTCGTCGTCCCGCGCGACCGCGAGTACGAGACGCCGTGTGTCTTTACGAGCATCTCGCCCGCGTGGAACAACCGCAACTTGGTGCAGCTCGCCGACAAAGTGAGGTAGATGCGCCGCTCCATCGTCGCACGTGGTGCCATGGTCGTACGTAGTTCGCCGCTCTTTTTCGCCCACGTCCGCGCCGCCTCGATCGGGTCGCTCACGTCCGAGACCAACTGCCACCCGTTCACGTTCGACAAATACCTCTTCATGCACAACGGGTAATGGTACCTCTCGTGGTTTGTGATCTCATGAACGGTGCGTAGCGGTGTTGCCGACTTTAACAAGATCAAGCGCAAGCTCGTCGACCGCCTCAGGTGCGGCGCCGTCTCGGGCGATTGCTCTCAACGACCTGCGTAGCGACGTGGCGTACGATATGATTCGCGGCAGCACCGACTCGGAGCACTGGTACACGTCGTTCTTATACCTGCAAACTCCTAATGTTGATGCATGCTAGCTTTGCGCTGTACCTCACGGAGCTCGAGAAGCTCGGGCCGCTCGAAGGCGAGTTCACCGGCAAGGAGATGCGCCACGCTATGTTCAACACGATCAAAATCCTCAACGCCCTCTCCCGGTACGACCTCTGCGGTGCGATATGATCGTCCATAGCATCTTCTAGGGAAGCTGAGATCACGGAGCCGTCGCTGCTCAACTTTGCCGTCACGGACGGGGACACGCTCATTGCGTAGGACCCAGTGACACGTTGTGTCATGACGGCTCACGCGTCGTAGGACGCGCTACGTCAACGTCGCGTCGTCGGGGGCTGCGTCGCTCTACTTTTCGTCCGGGTCGCGCTGGATCCGGTCTGTGGAGCGGCCCAAGGAGTACATCATGCAGCGGGTAGAGCCATGCGCGGCTGCTTCGAGTCGTCTTACGCCGATGGTATAGCACAACAAGGAAGAGAAGGTGTTTGTCATGGCGTCCGAGCGCTTGTCCAACGAGCCGGGCGACTGGCTCGAGGTACCATTCGATTGCTAGTCCTCGTAGACTGCATCGCCAACTAGGTGCCGAAGAACGCGATCGTGACCGTCTCGGCCGAAATGAACATTCAAATTTGCCCCATCAAGAGCCTCCTCGACGATGAGATCGAGCCAGAAGTCACAAAGCTCGAGCATACCAAAGTCTTGTAGCTTCAATGGTTGCACTTGTTGCTCCTGGGTCGCTGCACGTAACGCGTGTCGCTCCGCCACGTCATACCGCCGCCCCGCCTTGTGCCGAATTGGATTTATCGTAAACGTATAGCGCTTGGAGCATCGACCGTACACCCTTTGGCTCGAGCTCTTGTAGCCGTGCACGCTCCATGATGGCAGGCGTCATGGCGCCGCGCACGTTGAAGCGGCCATGTTGCGTGCGGTGCTGCAGCAGCGAGTGATTGGCCAAAAAGCTTGAAATCCATGGCGCGCAATTCAATGGCGGAAGCGCATCTTGTCTTGCGGTTTGTATACTGGATCGCGCAATAAAATAAAAAGGCCGCCGGGATCTCGCCTCCCATTGGTAGAAAAGGTGACGATTACGATTGGCCCTGGATGCCCTGTATAAAATAGCGCGCGCTCGTCAAATACCTTGGCCTTTGTATGTGGAATGTAATCGGGCTTTTGACCGATTGGCCGATACCTGTGCAGTATCAAAAACGTCAAAGCCACGACCGCCAGTCGATTGCCATTTAATTGGGCCGAGCGATGTGGTTGGTGGACGCTAGGGCCCGGGTTGAGCCAGCGCTTGGCGGAGGAGGCTAAAGCCTGGTTTACTTGCTCAATCCTCTTACTAGGTCCGATGCATCCTCTCTCGCCAAGGCCGATCGGCTCATGATGGCTCCTGTAGACATGGCTGACGAAATTGCTCTCGCGCGTGAACGCCTCGCCGCCAAGTTTGGCGACGTCCGCACCGGCGGCAAGGGCTCGGTGCGCCGAAAGCACAAGGCGGCGCACAAGCCCGCCCCGGGCGATGACAAGAAGCTCAACGCCGCCCTCAAGAAGCTCGGCGTGACGCCCATGCCGGACGTGAACGAAGTCAACCTCTTCAAGGCCGACGGCCAGGTCATCCACTTTGTCCAGCCCAAGGTCCAGGCCTCGCTCGCCTCCAACACGTTCGCCGTCTCGGGCCCTGCCTCGACCAAGTCGCTCCAGGAGTTGCTCCCCGGCATCATCAACCAGTTGGGCCCGGACAACCTCGCCAACTTGAAGCAGATCGCCGAGACGTACACGGCCATGCAGCGCAACGCCCAGGGCCACTCGGCCCTCGATGACGAAGACGATGACGATGTCCCGGACCTCGTCGAGAACTTCGAGGACGTCAGCGAACAGGATTAAACAAGCCAACCCGTTGTAGTAGACATCATGCACCTGTAGTCTACCCTTTTCGTCTCTAGTACACACCCCGAGCGTGCGCCAGGCTTACACTTTTTCTTCTTCGTCTTCGCCTCGTACTGCATTAGTCGGATTACCCAACGCGACGGACCGTGCCCGCCGACCCGTCAAAGTAAAAGTAGTTGCAGAGTGGCTCGTCCTTGAGCGAGATGGCCTTGATGATCTCTTGGCCGAGAATGCCGGCCGTGATCGCGCACACGGGCACGACGTCGGCGTGGGCCACCTTGGCCAGCGTCGCGAGCACCTCGGACGAGAAGAAGTCGCGCGCCAGGCCTTGCTTCTCGAGCTGGTCGTGGGCAAAGACAGCGAACGCAGCAGCGACGGCCGACGACGGAAATGCACCGTGCGCATCGCAGTAGTCGAGGAGCACTGCAGCGTACATGAGATCGAGGACCCAAGAAGGAATAATAATTGCCACGTACGTTGGTAGGCCACGTACGGCTCGGGAATGCCCGGGCCGCGCTTTCGCGTCGACTTCAAGTCGGCCCATCGCACGCCGATCGAGGTCGCAAGTGACGGGAACTCGAGTGTGATGGCCGGCGGCGCCTCGGCGTTCTCGACGCCTGCAGGCACGTTGCGCCGATACGTGTGCATGTTGAGGTCGGCGAAGAAGATGCCCGAGAGCCCAAACGCATGCCCTGCGTAGAACGCAATGTTCTTTTCGCGGCAGATCGTGTCCAAGTGCACCTGGAGCATAATAGGCATGAGCTGTGCATCACGAAAATGGTCGTGCAACCTGGAGCTTGCGCGGAGCTGACATGACACAAACGACGCTAAATGTGCCAAAGAAGTCGGCCGGGTACTCGATCAACGGCTTTGTGAGCGCTTCGACCTTGACGAGCGGGTTCAAGTCGCGCACGCCAGCGAGGCAGGCGTCGGCGAGCTATGGACGTCCATGTCATTAGCAACCGCGCCCAAGGTATCGATGTCAATCGTACGTTCTGGTCGATGTGCTCGGCGCGAAGCAGAAACTGCGACTCGACGTGGGCTTGGGTCACGACGTTCGTGTCATGGAGCGTGACGTTCATGCCCGAGAGCACGAGGTTCTTGGCGAGCTCCGCACCGAGCTGCGTGAGGCCGCTGATGAGCACATGCGAGTTCTGAAGCCGGCGCTGGGCCTCGACGCCCCAGAGGCGCATCTGTCGGTCATAGACAGCCGCTTCCTGCGCCGTGAACTCGACCTCAGGTTCCATCTTCGTCCAAATTGTATTGGCGACCACAGTCGTATCTACGTTCTTATATCAAGGACTTCATAGTTCGTATATCACATGCCCTACATTATTATATACCATTAACAGTATTTCACGTAGCGCAATCTAATTATAGACGTGGCAGTTTGCTGGATGCTGCGCCGGACCGAGAACCAGGACGAGCCTTGGCAGCGCCCGTCGACGTCGTCGGGACGCAAGCACCGGCAGAAGCCCAAGGCGCCCAAGAAGCAGCCGCCGGCGCCCGAGGTGACCGCGGCCACTTGCGCCAGCCATGCTAACAGCGTCTCGTAGCGCTCGACGACGCAGTATGCAGACAAGCTCAATGGGCTCATGTCGACCGAGCGCGACCAGTTAGCCCAGCAAGTGCTCATCGCCGCCGAGAAGGGCAACAAGAAGGCCATGTACTTGCTACTACATCAAGGCGTGTCGCCACAGCACTGCCTCGGCATGGTGCCACCTTTATCTATTCACGGGCACCTCATCATTCCTGCGTAGCAAGGCTACACGCCGCTGCATCATGCTGCGACGCGCGGGCACTTGGCGATCGCCGAGCTCTTGGTGCAGTTTGGCTGGCCGCTCAACCAGACCAACAAGGTACACAATGACGCACCACGTTGCGTCACCAACCGGGTGGTCTAGTTTGGCGAAGCCGCACTGCACTTGGCGTGCCATGGCGGTCATTTCCACATTGCCGAATTCCTTCTGGACAAAGGCGCCGACGTCAACGTCGTCACCAGCGTACACGACAAGTTGACCAAACTATCGCTACACGCACTGCTAGGACCACGAGACTGCGCTCTTTTACGCAGCTCGGAAAGGCCATTTCCGCATCGTGCGCTTGCTGCTGCGGCGAGACGTCGACTGGCGCATCCGGAATCGCTTCGATGACATTGCCGAAGACGAAGCGACCGAGGAGCGAACCCGGCACGAGTTTGATTCCAGTGCGAGCCATCTCTCCCATATCTTGGCTCACAAGTGAGCTATGTGCAGGCAAGGAGGACGCTGACCGACTTGGTCGCGAGCCAACGCGCCGACCACGGGGTACGTGCACGCACCGTGTAGGTCAAAGCCTTGACGTGCATAGGGCCTGAGAGCACACTCCAAACCAAGCACCGCGAGCATATATTTTCCTACCTCCCACTACCGTACACCTTGCGCAGTAATTGAACCGATGAGCTCACTGCTTTGGATGCAGGGACCTGAGCCGCGCGTTGCAGGTTTGCTACCGCTGGCAGCGGGCAGCTGATGCGCCACGGCTCTGGGCGCGCTTCAAGGTGTCGCGCTGGGAGCTTTCGTTGAACAAGTCGTTGGGCCTCGGGCTTGTCGCGCCCATGTCGGGGTACCGGCCCAAGCAAGCGACAACGCGAAAAGGCCGACCGTCGACGAGCGGCGCCGACTTGTTTCTGCACGCGCTCGGACTTCCTTCGGTGGCCATGTCGTGCTCCAAAGCCGAGAGCCAGCGCCGACCGCAGACGGCGATCGTCGCACCAAGGCTGCTCCTCTCGCCCCGCGACTTTTACCCTCGATAAAGACACCTCTCTTCGTCCTAGCGTTCTGTCCTTTTGTCATCCTGCTTTTCATTTGACAGAAGCTCATGGGATTCTCGGCCATCACCATACATCTCGGATGGCGCGCTCAACTGGCAACTGGCACACCGACTGCTGCACAGTCCAAAACTACAAATTGCAGATCCGCACCGTTGTCGTCGCCTCCACGAGGAGCAGTGAGCCACACGCTTTGAGCCGCCCGTATAGAAAAGCCCTTTGGTCTGCATACGTGCTCTTCAGTTAGCAGTTGAGCGCACCGCGAGCCGGTGATATGCCCGATCTACTGCGTATTAAATGGTCGAAGCAGCCGTACTGACGGGCTCATGACGGCCGCGATGGCTGCGGTCGACGTGCTCGTCCCGGCTGGCGCCTCTCTCGACGCACCGCGCAGCACCAGTACGAGCTCGTCAAGCGAAATAAGCTCTTATTTTCCCTGGTGCTCGTGCTCGTGGTCACCCCTGCGCGCTGGTCCAGGTCATGGACTGCTTGCACCTACGCGTTGTCGCGACGCTTCATGACGGCCGACAAACTTGACCAAATGACATTCATTGACGAGATACCGATGGAGAACGACCCGCCAAGTGCCTTGCATGCGCGGGGACCATGGTGTCATCGCTCGTCATCTTATTTGGCTGCCGCGGCGCTGGCTGTGCGTGATCACAGCACCAACCAGGAGAGTGAGCATAGTGTATGCGAATGCGGCTCGTCAAGGCCTTATCCTTGCTTCGGGCGATGTCGCCTGTCGACCGTATCGCACGGCGGGTAGGCCGGCGCTGCGCGAGATGATGTTGACACGGTGCAACTCGGACATTGTGTTTACAGCGGCTATATTAAACGACACGGGTCCGTCCACCAGAGGTATTTCGACAGTGTCAAGTCTAGGGGTGGGCTTACTTTCGGGCCGCACGACGGTCGGCGCGCGTCGCCGCGTGGAAACCCGAGCGGATGGCCGCGACGGAGCGGCTCGAGCCGCACTCTTGGCAGTGGACAAAGTGGAGGCGCGAGACGTTGTCGCGCGTGAGCGTCGTGTTGGGGCTGCGGCACATTTGGCACGTGACGTACTCGGTGATGTATTTGCGCAGGAGCGACTCAATGTACTTGGGCACATACCGACCGCGGATGACGAGGCGCTGCGAGCCGTCGATCGAGCCTTCCGTACCGAGTTCCGAGAGCGTAAACTGAAGCACGTGCTCCGGGTTGCGGTGCATCATCTTACAAATCTCCTGAAAGTTGACCCACAGCGTCTTCTTCGTGCCCACGCGCATGAGCTGCGGCGGCTTCATCGTGTGCTTCGTGCGGTTGCTCAGCTCCGGGTTGAGTTCGTGGAGCTTGTTCATGACGCGGTCCAGCATCTCCTCGTACGTGTAGCTCGCGGGGTCTTCAATGCTCGCGTCCACGACCGCCGGCGCCGCCTCCGTCGACGTAGCCACCGCGTCCTCGGCCTCGGTGTCGTTCTTCTTCTTCTTCTTCTTCTTCGTCTTCGAGAGGTTGAACATGCTGGCGACGTCCTCGGGGGCCGCGGGCGCGACGACGGCGTCCGTGCCAGGGGCGGGCAGCGAGCTTTCAACGGCCGACATCTTCGCAGGCAATTCGGGATTCAAGTCCACCCAATGGTTTGATGCGACCAGTCCATTCTTTTGCCTCGCCCGTATTCTATTATATGGAAGATTCTATGCAATAGAATAATATTACGTGCCAAATCCGTGCGTTTGATTGGCTACATTCACTAAGAACTGCCAAAAAAATTCTTGGGGTCGCGCGGCCGACGCTCGACGGGACAGGGCAACGCCGCGTCGCCCAATGTGAGCCCCGATCCAGCACCGTCGCAACGACCATCATGTGCGCCATGGGCTTGTGGCTTGGCGCTTGAAAATGTAGCGCGAATCGCCTTTTTCTGTGGTATTTAGAGCTTTTTTCGTGGTTGATTGAATGTATCAAGCCCAACGTACAAGGAAGGAGGGATAGTGCTGGTCGGTGGGGTCGGTGGGCTGCTCCGGGAGCAGCGACAGGGCTCTCGACTTGAAGAAGCCGCTGCACAGGATGGGCGGGACTGGACAAAGGACTGAAGTACGGGAGTAACACTATTCACAGAAGGGACTAGTGCAGCATATAGTGTGGAGGTGCACGCTCAGTAGTGTTTGATTCGAAAAGCATGGCAGACGAAGCTGATGTTGCCGGACTGCGGGAGGTCGGCGAAGCCGAGGTACAAGCTAGCGGCGACGAAACCGAGCGGCTGGCGGACGCCGACGAAGCGGAGCTGCGGGCGCTGACAGCAGAGCTCGCCAAGATCCAGCGGTCGCGTGCGATGGCACTCGAGCAGATCGAGCTCCTCAAGGTCGAGCGGGCTGCTCTCGAGACACGCTTTGACGCTGAGCGGCGCAATATCGATCGGCGTAACGAGGCCCGCGAGCGCCAAGCCCGTGTCGCCCAGGAAATGGCCGAACAAGAAGCTGCGCAGCAAGCGGCGCGCGACGCATTGCACCGCCCCGTCGAGCCCCAGCTCTATGAGCCACCAGCCAGTGCCACGCATGGCTCGGACGACCTCGACGATCTCGAAGCCTACCTTGAAAACAACTAAGGACACCGGTCCTATTTACCCTCTATACGCTCGCGATATTCTTATCGCTTCAAGCAGCAACCACCCTGCGACCTCTCGCGCGATCACAGTTGGACCACCCCGAGAGACAACGGCAAGCATATTGCATGGGTCCCGGTCCAGCCTACCGCCGATCTGCAGCGCGCTTGCGATCAAGATACCAGCGGCAGCCATCGATGGTCCATGGCTTGTGTCCCGAAGCTGCCACGCACTTTATGCGGATGCCGGATACGAAGGCGCTGCATCCGTTGATTGGCTCGGTTGCGCGAACTTGAATGGACATAAAATGCAAGTAGTGTGCATTTGTTCGAGAGCCCGCGAGATGAGCCCGTTCGTGAACGCCAAGGTAGACGACGCGGATGACCACTTGGATGGAGGAAGCTCATGCATGAGTAGCTCGTCATGAGCTGCAGTCTGGCGCCATGCCACATTCACGATGCGAAGAAGGGCCTCGAGGAGCAGCTCAACCTCATGCTCATGAAGTACTGCGACCCGGTCGAAGGCGTGATCCTTGCGTTCAACGCGATCACGCTCTTGAACCCGTACGGCCACATCATCAACGAGACGCCGTACATCCACGTGCGCGTCGCGGCCGATGCGCTCGTCTTCCGGCCGACGCCCGGCATGGAGCTCTCGGCAGTCGTCAACAAGGTCGGCAGTAACCACATTGGTCTCCTCCTCGCTGGCGTCTTCAACGTCTCGATCGACGCGGCCGAAATGCCCGATGGCTACACCCACAACTTTCACGAAGAAGCCTGGGTCGGCGACGATGGCGTCACGATCGAACTTGGCGCGGAAGTCGCGTTCAACGTCCTTCGGTACTCTCGCCCACCGTCGTCTTGCGTTGGCTCATCTTGTATGTGTAGCGTGCACCAGGCCTATGGTGTCATTTCGATTGACGGCAGCATGCGCCCGGCCAAGAAGACGTCGACGAAGAAGCGCAAGTCGGTGGAACCGGCCGCTGTCGTCGTCGCGGAGCCCAAGAAGGTCAAGAAGACCAAGAAGGAAGCGGCTGTCAAGAACGAGGAAGATGAGATCCCGACGCTCAAGAAGACCAAGAAGCCCAAGACGATCGTCAACAACAACACGGACGATGTTCCGGTCGTGCTCAAGCCCAAGAAGCAGTCGAAAAAAACCAAGACTGCATAATCAAATGGCTCGAATATACTTATAACTCGATATACAATTGTCGTGTAGCTTACGGCAGCGAGACGGGCGTGGAGCGCAGACGCGGATCCGCGGCCATCGGGTGGAGGTCGTCCGCACCGAGCAGGTACCAGTGCGGCGACTGCTGCGCCCGGTGCCACTTGAAGTCGTGCACTTGCGCGTACAACGGCGACGGGCGGTCCATGCCCGATGCTTCGAGCTGGGCACCAAGGCCGTCAAACTGCAGCGTGTACGGTGCAAAGCCCAACTTGCTGCAGTCTTCAATGATCGGGTGGCTCGAAATACGGAGGTAGAAGCGCGCGTTGTGGCAGTGGTGCACGCGCAGCTGACGGCAAGCTACCGTGAACGAGCTCTCGGTGCAGTCTTCGAGCCAGAGCGACCCAGCGATCGGCCCCGTGAGCACGTGGCAGTTGCGGAGGGCGGTCGCGCGCAGCGCCGATGTCGGCGTGACAATGCACACGATGCAGTTGGTCAAGCGCGCCAGCGTCAAGTCGGGCGATTCCGGCGCGTCGATGACGAGCACCTCGTCACACCGGTCGGCGTAGATGAGCTCGTGGTCGAGTGTGGCCGGTGCGATCGCCGGCGTTGGCGCGTCGGAACTGGGCGCCGTGATGGCCTCGGTCGTCGCCGATGCTTTTTTCGCCCGGGCTTTAAACGTAAACTTCTTACGCGGGGCGAGTGCGCTGCGCTGGGCCTCGATCTCGGCGAGGAGACGCGAGAGGATCGCTTGCGACTGGCGAATGTCGTACGGCGGCAAGTAGAGCGACGCGTCGGCGGCGGAGTCGCGCATCGCCTGGACGCCGGCCACGAGGCTGTCGAGTTCGGCGCGGAGATTGGGCGACGGCTCTTGGCTTTGCAGCGCGTCGAGCCGAGCCCGCGTCGCGGTTTCCATCTCGGTGAACTGCTTCCAGAAGCCGTCGACGGCCGTCGCGCGCGTGTCTTTTTCCGAGAGCGCGGCCTTGCGCTGCGTCGTCTCGCGCTGCTCGGCGCGGGCGTTCTCGACGACGCGGACCTTCTCTTCCAGCGAGAGGTTGTCGGACACGACGAGGAGCGGCGGAAAGGCCTCCGAGACATTGACGCTCTCGGGCCGGACAAACACGCCATGCAGCGGCGCCGCCGCAAAGTACGAGGTACCGTTCTGCGTCCCGTCGTTCTTGCCAAAGGCGAGGTCCAAGCGCACGCCAACCCAGTCGCCGGCCGGGATACCCTCCACGGGGCCAATGTACGCAACCTCGCCGCGACGCTTCCCCGAGATCTCGCAGCGCTGCCCCACGGTCAAGTTCATGGCGGCTGTCGTGGAATCGGGCAATGCCATTGGTTAAAATGCACGCTCTGCATACGGGGTCAGATTTACGCTGACCCATTTTTTGCCGCAGGGTGCAAGCTCGAGCGAGACGACGACGTACTGCTCCACTGCGTGCCCCGTAGGACATCGCGTCAACTCAAGCACGAGCGATAACGTGGGCTAAGTACCCTACCGGTCGCCGGAGGTCAACGTGTTTGGTGTCATTTGATTGCTGAAAGCAGCAGGCAACTGGTTGGCGTGCTGGGATTGGTCAACGTGAAACGGTATCCGATTGGCTCAAAGATTGGCAAAATCGAAAGTGCTGCCGAGTTCCACCGATGTCGGCCGCCAGCACGTTCCGGGCCATTGCGCAGCAGCGCCATTCGGTGAGCCGCTTCCTGCCCACGGCCATCGCCAAGGACGTCGTGCAGGACATCCTCGAGACGACGCGGGTACGCTCGCATGCTCTCTACATGCGAGGTTGACGCCCATTCTAGCGGGCACCGACGAGCCTCAACATGCAGCCGTACGCGTGCATCCTCATTGAGGACG
Source organism: Saprolegnia diclina VS20 (assembly GCF_000281045.1). Taxonomy (NCBI): domain Eukaryota; phylum Oomycota; class Saprolegniomycetes; order Saprolegniales; family Saprolegniaceae; genus Saprolegnia; species Saprolegnia diclina. Next base: position 323,487 of record NW_008246101.1, on the reverse strand, counting down.
CTGCGGAGCGTGAGGCCATGAGCGCTGCCATGTTGGGCGGCAACGTGGAGAAGGTGCAAAGCGCACCACTCATTGCGGTATTCGCTGCCGACTTGGGTACGACGTTCGATACCTTGTTTCCTGCCCCACGTATGAGGATGCGGCGTAGAGCCCAGCAAGCGCCTGCCCGCTGTCGAACACATGCTTCGCCAAGATGGTGCGAACCCGTCGTACGTCCAGCAGCTCGGCGCCAAGCTGCGCTTCTTTGGCGGCGAAGGCCACTTGGCCGGCGGCCTCCGCGCGCTCATCTCGACCGCCGTGTCGCCGCTGCGCCCGGTCCCAACGTACGTGCCCGTGACCGCGTGGTCGTACAAGCAGACGATGCTTGCCGCCACGACGTTCATGTACGCGGCCGAGTCCCACGGCGTCGGCACGCAGGCCATGGAAGGCTACGACGAGACGCGCCTGCGTCACGCGCTCGACATTCCGGACCGTTATTCGGTGCCGGTAGTCATTGCGTGCGGGTACGCCGCCCCGTCGACGAGCGGTCGCGGGCCGTCGCCGCGTCTGCCTCTGAACGACCTCTTCTTCCGCGGCAAGTTTGGCCAGCCTCTTTCCAAGCCATGAGATGCGTACACCATATGAGCCTCTAACACCAAATACGACAACTGCTCCAAACTACAAGTTCCGCGGAGGTGCTGCAGAATGATCAAGGACCTTGCAGACCTACTTCCTCACGCGATGTACCACCGAGATGATGGATCCGCGCGCACGGCATGCGGTGAAGACGGCGGTGTATGCGTCCTCCAAGCTGGTTCTCGAAGACCATGGTAGGTGTTTCCATCGATACGATCCCACCGAACTCATGAGGGGATACCGGTATCTTCCTGACGCTCTGCTCTCGAAGCCATGCTGGTGTCAACCCTGGTCGCAAATGTCCCGACCCTCCGTATGCAGGCCAAGGGTGCATGACGAAGCGTTTGTGTATCAAAGAATGCATTGGGATCCATCGTGTAGTTGTAGTATACTCGTAGCCAGGGTTGCGGTTCTTACGCGCGCGACTTTGACCATGCCTTCTTGGCCTTGGGGACCTGGGCCGATTTGGAGACCGTGATGTGGCGGTCGAGGCCGTCGCCGACGCTCACGTGCGCAAGCCCGAGCTTCTCGGCCGTGTCGTGGGCCAAAAGCCGCTCGTAGCTGTTGAGGTCCGGGCTCAGATGCAGCACGTCCGTCGCGTCCGACTCTGCGTAATTCTGGATCTTCTTGACGACCGAGTGCGTCGTCGTGGACGCAAGCGGCGCCTTCTTGACCACCTTGATGTCGTCGTCGTCGCTCTCGTCATCGCTGCTGCTCAGCGACGCGGCCGGTGCCGCGACCGCCTTCTGCAGCGCCTGCTTGGGCGCCGCGGTCACTTCGTCGTCGCTGCTGTCGCTCTCCGTACTGAGCTCCGTGGCGGCGGCCACCGCGGCGAACGTTGCCGGCACGAAAGCCTTCTTGGGCGCGACCACTTCTTCTTCTTCGTCGTCGCTGCTCTCACTGTTGAGCGTTGTGGCGGGAGCCGCTTGCGCCGGCGCGACCTCGTCCTCGCTCTCGTCTTCGCTCGACAGCTCCGTCACAACGGGCTTCTTGACCGCAGCGACAGGTGTCTTGACCGCAGCGACAGGTGTCTTGACCGCAGCGACAGGCGTCTTGACGGCAGCGACCGGCGTCTTGACGGCAGCGACGTCATCTTCTTCTTCGCTGCTGCTTTCGTCGCTGAGGACCATCTTGGGCATCGGTCGGATGATCGGCTTCTTGGGCACCAGCGTCGCTTGCACTGGCGCGGCTTCTTCCTCTTCGCTTTCGTCTTCCATGGCCACGTCCTTGGCTTCTTCGACCTTCTCGACGTCTTGCTTCTCTTCTTGATCCGACTCGTCGCTCGACGACGTCGTGCCAATAGCTTCGCGGCGATGGCTGCGGAAGACGCGGAACTCGTGGATCTTCCACGAGCAGCCCGAGCAAAAGTCGAGTTCGCACTTGGTGCAGCGGACGGACGCGGCGCTAGTGCGGCACTCGGCGCAGACCACAGGGACGGCGAGCGCCGTGCGCGTGTGCTTGGACATGACGCGCGACGCATGGGCCGTCGCATCGCACGTCGTGCAGTAGTGCTCTTCGCACTGCGCGCAGAGAAGCGTCGCCGGCGCCGTGATGCACTCGGCGCACATGGGCGCCTTCCTACACATTTCGGTGCATGAGCAAAGGAATATGGAGTTGCATCGACGTACGACGACGCGGCAGACGTTGGTGCCGGCGTCGTTGTCGTTGTCGTTGTCGGCATGGGCGCGCGCTGGCTCTTGGGGACGGACGCGATCTTGAGCTTCTTGGCGGCCGGCGGCTCGGGCGCGTCGGTCGTGCGCTTGTGCGGGTGTTTGTACGCGCAGTCGGGGCGAGTGCACTCGCCATACTTCTCAACGTTGCGGCACTTGTAGATCGACCGCTTGTCGATCGTCGGGTCATGGCTGAAGAGGCAGCGGTCGCCGTGGGGGCACTTGCCCGTCTTGGCAAAGTTGCGGCACAGGTTGTCCGACTTGGTGAGCGCGTTCTCGGGGTCGTGGCTGAAGAGACAGTCGTCGCCGTGCGTGCACACGCCGCCCAAGGACACCGTGGCACAGAGCGTCCTGGACTTCTTGTACGCGATCAACTTGTCGCCGCGCCCAAGAAAGGCGCGCCGCTCCGCAACCGGGGCCGCCCCAGCCGGCGCCGCCGCCTCCTTGAATTCGCCTGTGGTCACTTGCAAGCGCTTGCCAAAGACGACCTACGTACACAGCATGAGCGCGCGACAATGCCAGCGTGGCGCCTACCGATCTGTTCATCGACTGCGTCGCGCTCGACGCGCTGTTCGCCTTCTCATACATGATCGAGCTGCAGGAGCACGATGAGCCACGAGGCCAGGACAACGACGCGCACGTACCCGGTGCCATCGTCGTTGACGTTGACCGAGGCGACCTTGCCAAACTTCTTGAAGGCCGACCGGAGCTTCTCGGCCGAGATGCCCGGCGCCAGGTTGCGCACGGAGACGAGGTGGGCCATGCTGCGACTGCTGCAAAAATGGCTCGATATCCTCCGCGTTGGCACCAACAATGCATTGGTCGGCGCTTCGCGCGCGCGGATTGGTCGCTTTTTGCCCCATAAACACGTCTGATTGGCCAAAAAGGCTGTGGGCGTGAAGACTGCCATTTTGCGTTTTTTTCGTGGTCAAGATGCTACGCCCCGCCCTTGTCCGCCGCGCCGCCCGCGGCCCGCTCATGCAGCAGAGCTCTCGCGCCATGTCCATGACGCTCGCCGAGAAGCAGCAGCAGCGTGAGCTCGATGCTGCCAAGCTCGACGATGTGCTTATTGTCGGCGGCGGCATTGTTGGCTCGGCGCTCGCGTGCAGCCTCAAGTCCAACCCGCTCTTCAAGGGCAAGAAGGTGTCGATCATTGAGACGCAGCCGCCGCGCAAGGTCGAGTCCGAGGACCTTGGCCTTCCGGACCTCCGCGTCTACTCGATCACGCCGGCCTCGAAGAAGCTCCTCGAAGCCGCTGGCGTCTGGTCCAAGATGAGCGACAAGCACATTGCTCCGTTCCAGGACATGCAGGTCTGGGACGCCATGGGCGATGGCTTTGTGCGCTTTGACGCTGCCAAGGCCGGCGTCAAGGACCAGAACTTGGGCTTCATCATCGAGCACGGTGTCTTGCAGCGTGCGCTCATGGCGCGCATGGAGGAGCTCGCGGCGCAGGACGGCGACGAGCAGCCGCTCCGCATCCACAGCCCTGCTGTTGTACGTCCCTTCTTCAATTGTCGTGGCCTTATTCGTCGCGTTTCTATGCCCCGCCTCCGCTCACGCTTCCTTTAGGTGCGCAACTTCCTCAAGGGCAACGAAGTCTGCCGCTACAGCACAGTGCACCTTGAAGGTGGCGAGGAGCTGCGTGGCCGCCTGGTCGTGGCCGCCGACGGTGGCCAGTCGCTCGTGCGCACGCTCGCGGGCCTCGGCACGTGGGGCTGGTCGTACGACCAGCAGGCGCTTGTCGCGACCATCAAGACGGAGACGCCGCATGCGACCGCGTACCAGCGCTTTTTCCCCACGGGCCCGCTCGCGCTCCTTCCGCTGCGCGATGGCTACACCTCGATCGTGTGGTCGTGCACGGAAGACATGGCCGACGAGCTCATGGCGATGAACCCCGAAGAATTCCAGGCCGCGCTCAACGACGCGCTCTTCCGCCCGTCGGCGCCGCCGGCGATCCCGGACGTGCCTTTGCTCAAGGATCTCCTCACGGGCCTCCACAACGCTGCGCAGACCGTCATGGCCGCCGGTGCCATGTCGGACCCGTTCGTCGCGCCGCCGCGCGTCACCGAAGTCGTCGGTAAGCGCTTCTCGTTCCCGCTCAAGCTCCAGCACGCGACCCGGTACACGCGTGACTGCGTTGCGCTTGTCGGCGACTCCGCCCACAGCATGCACCCGCTCGCGGGCCAGGGCCTCAACATGGGTCTTGCCGATGTCGCGTCGCTCAGCAACCTCCTCGCCGAAGGGGTCAAGACTGGCGCCAACATCTCGGCGCCGACGTTCCTCCAGCACTACGAGAACGACCGCAAGGCCGCAAACGTGAGCATGTCGCTGGCCATGGACGGCTTCAAGCGCCTCTTTGGCCCGACGCCGGACGCGGTCGGCGCGGCCCGCAACCTCGGCATGGGCGCACTCAACGCCATCGAGCCTGTCAAGACGCAGATCGTCCGCTACGCGATGGGCTTGTAGACGGCGCTGTGTCAGCGTCCAAAGTAGGAACCTAGTGTCAATCATCATGTCCACCCACCTCTTCTCTGGTCGACGTCATCTCCTTGGTCTCGCTGGTGGTGTTTAACGTGTTTAACGGCGCGGCGATGGCGTTTACCCTGTGTTTACCCACGCGCCCTTTGGTTCGCGGCGGTTTGGTTGGCGCGGTTTTTGGTCATCCGGATACGCCAAAGCCAAAGATCGTAGCGGGTTGGCCGTACATACAAATATCAAGGCATTTTGGCGGCAGGCCCATCCGGATACGAGCGCCGCGACCGCAGGTTGGTTTTGGCAACATGCGAGGCGTAGCGCGGTGGCTCCAGCAGGCCGCGCCCGCGCCCGCTGCGGCCGGCGACGTCGAGGCCATTGAGTCGGAGCCCGACGACGACGAGTTCGTCGATGGCAAGAGCAAGCGGCCCCAGGCAGGCGAGGGCAAGAAGCGCAAGCCCAAGCCCAAGCCCGACGACAAGGGCCAGCTGCGCCTCAGCTTCTTCTGCCAGCCGCCGACAACCGCGCCCGAAGTAGCCAACACTGCTTCCGTGGTCAATCTCGCCGCCACCAAGTCCATCGAGATTGTGACGCTCGATGAGAGCATCGACTGCATCGAGATCCCGGACGAGCCAGCACCGGCGCGCGCACGGCGTGCGGCCAAGCGCAAGCCCTCGACGACGACCGACGCCTCGTCGTCTGAAGACACAGTGGCGCCGGTGCGCGCCAAGCGGCGGGTCCGCGCCAAGCCGGCGAAAAAGGCGACCGACGACGACGACGACGGCATGGAGATTTGGTCGCCCGAGGCGCCGACGAAGCGCAAGGACGCCTTCTTCCTCACGCCGCAGCAGCGCGACGCCATCAAGACGCAGGAAGCCCTCGTGCGGGAGCAAGAAGCACTTTTGAAATTCCAGATCGATCTGGAGAAGCGCAAGGCGCTCGACATGGCCTTTTATGCCCACAAGACGACGGCTGCTGTCAACCCATTCTTCCAAAAAGCGCATCCGACCGCCAAGGCACCGATCGTCGTCGACGGCGATGACGCGCCGACGTCAATTATCAAGTGGTCGAAAGAGCCAATGCGGTACCCGCCCGGGCACCTCTGGCACGTCAACCGGCCGCCGCCCGTCGACACGCCGCTGCAGCCGCTGCCTGTTGGCCCAAAAGTTGATGTGCCGATCGTCGTCGAAGTCGATGACGGGTCGTCGCCGCCATGGCGCGCCTTTGCCGCCGACCACGACATCGACCGCCTCCACGAACACATGCAAGACGAGGCGCTCTACGTGCACTCGGCCGCCACGCTTGATGGGGACCTGGCGTCTAGTGTCAGCAGCGCGCAGCGAGGGCGGTGGGTCCAGGCGCTCAAAAGCCGGCGCGACGACTCGGGCTTGCTCTCGGTCGACAGATTCGCACCGACGTCGTTCAACGGCGTGGTCGGCAGCAAAGAGAGTGTCGTTGCGCTCTACCAATGGCTGCGCGCTTGGAAGACGCTGCGCAGCGGGAGGCAGCCGGACCGGTCGTCCTACATGGAGTTCTTCATGGACCCCGAGTACTCGGACGACGACGAAGAGGACACGGAGCTCTACCGCCTCCTCGTGCTCCAAGGCGAGGTAGCCCTCTACGACAATCCGACTCCATGCACCTCAGAACTGATATATATATTTATTGTAGGCCGGGGCCGGCAAGACGTGCAGTGTGTATGCGTGTGCGGCCGAGCTCGGCTACCAAGTGCTCGAGATCAACGCCGGGCAGCTCCGCTCGGGCAAAACACTTCTCGAGCTGGCGGGCGAGGCCACGCAGTCAAGTCGCGTGCTCGCGTCGACGAGCAGCGCGTCAGCAGTGGCATCCGGGAACCGACCGCTTGTCGACGTGAGCCGCGTCCTCGACGAAGACTTTTACTCGGACGACGTCCGCGCCAAGAAGGACGCAAAACGCGCTGCAAAAGAGCAAACGCGCAAGAAAAAAAGCAAAAAAAAGAAGCAAAAAGAAGATTTTACGAGCGCCAAGACGCTCTCGCTCGTGCTCCTCGAAGACGTAGGCCCGTATTTTGCTTTTCTTGAGCTGACCTGCTGCGAGCAGGTGGATGTGCTCTTTGACGCAGACAAGGGCTTCCTCTCGGCGCTCTCGCAAATGGCGCGGCAGTCCAAGTGCCCGATAATCGCTACGTGCACGCGTGCGTGTCGGTGCCATCGTCCGTGTCGCTGACGATGCATGTAGAGCTGCCCGAGAACTTTCCGTCGCACCCGCCCTATTTGCTTCGCCAGTGGCGACGCCCGACAGCCGCCGAGTTTACGACGTACCTCGCGCTCATGAGCGAGCACGAGCAGTGGGCGTTGCCGCCGTCGGCCATGACGCGTCTGCACCGCCTCTTTCGTGGCGACTTGCGCCGGACACTGCATTTCTTAGACTTTAACCAGCCCTTGGACCAGCCCTGGACGCATGTCGTGTGGCGTCCGTACGCGTCACGGTCCCATGACGAGGACGACGAGAAGGACGAGAAGGACGCGCCCATGGTCGACCTCACCGAGGGCGTACCGTTGCTCGCCTCGGCGTACACCGCGTCCGGTGTCGATGTGCTCCATACGACGTACCTCACCGAGTGGCGACGCCGGTATGGCGACGAAGTGACCGAAGGCCCGGCGTCATGGGCTGAGAACAACCGTCCGTCACGGCGTCAGTGCGACGACATGGACGCTGTCGCACTCCTTGCGGATGCCGTGAGCGACTCGGACGTCTGGCTGCGGACGGTATGTCACCATCGTATTTCGTTAGGACCTGCTGCTCATGAGGGCGTAGGACAACGATGAAGGCAGGCGGGTCATGGCCCAGGGCATGCGGTCCATGGCTTGTGATGTCGGCTTTGCGCTGGGCGATGCGCACGAGACGAGCTTGGACGCACTCGACGGCATCGACCTGTGCAGCGACGCATTCGAGAAGGAAGCAAGCATGTACGCGCAGTATCCTATCGCTGAGGATGCTAACTGTGGTCTAGTCGGCGTCGTCAAGCCGAACTTGGCGACCTCGTTGACGCCTTGCACATTTCCATGGAGTCGTCGAGAGGGTGCATCTTCGCACCGCCTTGTTATCTTCTTTGAGCGACGGTGTAGGATCCGACGCACGCGCCAGGGTGCCGTCGACACGCTGCCGTTCCTGAGCGTCATGGCGACCTCCGACTCTGTGATTCAGCAAGTGCGACGCCGGTCGTTGGGGTACATTTGTGGTCCTTCTTGGAGTCGGCTTTCATCCTCAACTAGTCGCACCGGGCACCTCGCCAAAGTCATTTCCGACAGCAGCCTCATCGCGACGCTGCAAGATCGAAAAAGTTATCATTAATGCCACGTCCTTTTCCCATCTTTCTTGTTCTATTCGCGATATTTCCCACTGCGTAAAGAGAAATATACCGGCAGAGGCAGCCGCCGACGTGGTGACGCGCATTTGTTACCCCACGATCCGAGTTCCACACCGCAAGGTCTTGACGATAGGGTCGAGGACCCGCGACACTGTCGTCTGTTGTAGAGATGGCAAATCTGTCGAACGGACGACGAAGAACACGCTTTCATGTGGTCAATAAGCCACTATGGCTAGTGTCCACGAGCTAAAGTGAAAGGTGAATACCGAGACGTCGGAACTCTCGGTCGAGCTATCGAGAGTCCCGGTGCGCTGTTGGCGAACACTTGCGCAGTGTTGGCGTTCATGTCCAGCAACACCCGCAAGAGGATACCCCTTGAAGATACATACATGCACTCAAACGCTCGACCACAAGCCATGGACAGTGATGCTCGAACACAAAACGCTGTTGATCAAGACAAGCAGAGTGAGCAATCGAGTGGCCAAAAGTGGTGCGTCGTGGATGCAAGTGGCAACTCTGACTCAAGAGTATTACTTGGAGGGTGCTGCAGCGCTGCGCCATCGCTGCTTCGCGGATGTGAGGTGGTGGTTGTGACGAAACCTTGGCTTCGACACTTGGACTCGTGCCGATTGTCCGGCATCTTGTTGTTCGTTACAGGGTCTCGTGGTCGACGACCGGAGCCGCACTGTAGACTTGCGCAGGGCTTTGCCGCTCTCGTCAACGAGCACATATTGACTCTCGACACTGATTTCGGCGCGATCGTTGGGGAAGGGGTACCAGCGATGAACGAGGGCACTGACGATGCGATGCTGTAGGGTATCGAGGCGTTCAACAAGAAGGAGTGATCAGCTCGTGGTTGACGCGCCAATGTGCAAGAACGCTTCCGACTCGTGGACACGCAGACTGACAGCACGTTTCGTCACGACCCAAGACTGAGTACCGAGTGCCTTGGGATCGTAGAAGCGTACGCAGGTTCGCACCATGGACGGTGTACTGCGTGGCGCAGCGAGCGGGTGCTCAAGTTCAACACACGAGCAGCGAGGCGCCGTTGCTTGATGAGCAATCGAGCTTTGAGAAGGTATGAATGTCATCTACCTGGTGGACGAAGGCAGACATGGCGCGAGCGGCGTCGATGCAACGGAAAAGAGGTGGCCCAGAGAACCCCAAGTGCCTTGCCACTCTTCAACGTGTTCTTGGCGTTCAGCCAGCTCGCAGTCAGCAAGGTCAAACTGATCAGGTAGTGCCCCTCAGCCAACCCAAAGCACTGGAGAGACGCTGGGGTGGCCGACCAAGCCAGTGGAGCGATTGCGTAGTCGGAGGCCATGCTTTTTGCAAAACCACGACGTCAAACTCGGGTATTGTGTTGGTTTTATAGGTAGAAAGCAGTCGAGGGCGTGGATGGTCTATAGCAAAACCGAGCGGGGCATTTAAAATGGTATTAAATAAGAGGGAGGCCTGTTGTGTGAGTGTTGTGGCAGCGCTCTCATTTGACACAAAACGTAATCGGCTCTCTGGTATCCAGCCCCTTCCGACGCCTCCAAGCTGCAACCTGCGCACCTGCGCACTCCGAAGTGTCGCGAGAGCGGGCAGGGTTACGGCGCGCGCAGCTGGCCCTTTTTTAGCCGCTTGCTCTGCGTGCAGCGGAATCTGCGCGCGGCACGTCATGAAGTGCCTTTAGCCGCTGACCCCGGAAACCACCCATGTCCAAGAACTCCGAGCCATGACCCGAACCAGTAGACTACAACATCGCCACGTTTGAACTTGTCTCGAGTGCAGCCTTAGCCACGCCGACCGTACCAGCACTAAAGAGCCACCGAGAACATGACATTGCTCTGTACTGACGTTGTGGTAGCTGGCAGCGATCGATACAACGTACTGTCCCACGCCTTTCTTGGTCGAGTGCTGCGCCTCAAGAAATTGCCTTTTCCAACGGTCTACGATCGCAATCTGCGAAGCGAATGAGGGCAAAGGGGAGTGACTCTCAAACCTTTCACTGGTTCACGACCGCAGGTCTTACACTGTACCAGTGACATCAGAATTTCCTGCGTGGGAGAAGAGAGTGCCACTCAGCATTTTGTGCACCAAACGTAATCCACTCTCACGTGCAACTTGTCGTTGACATGCGCGTTCCGTGCAAATCTTCTATTTCGAGTATGACGATACATAACATCAGTGTTTATTCCACAAAAACGTTAGCAGGGACGCCAAGTTAAAACACATGGCTTTAATAACCAAACATGTGGATCCAATCACAGAGTGATGGCGATTTGACGGAATGTTGGCTGTCCAACACGTTGGGTAGCCATAAATTTGGAGCGGCGTAGTACAATCCGGAGTGGCGTCTCCTACCTTCAGTGCTCGACTACGTATCTTGTAGAGACCATGCATCACAGTTCGCACCATGCTTTCCTCGTCCATGCCATACTCTCAACGCAGTACCAAATCACCCTCTCACTGTGAAGCTACTGCACGAGTAGACACGACATACCACGGCGCAAACTGCGACAAGCTAACTTTCCATCTGGTTCCCTCCAGCCCGATTCGCCCTACCCCTCACCACCTCGTCACCCGGGGTGTCACTCGTTCACTTTTCACTTTGTCTTCTCCAGCTTGGAGCCTCCCAACATAACATGCTGCAGCGCCTCTCCAAGTCACCACCCCGCAGCCCAAAACAACATGACGAGATTGCGCTGGACCTCCCGACGATCCACCCGCGTCTCACAAAAGACACCTTCCGTGCGACCCATACCATGTCCTCCTCGTCCGGCGTCTATGTCGGTGGCAGCCTCGCCGCCGTCCTCCTCACGTGCGCGCTCCTCGACGCCACCTCCTTCTTTCTCCACCTCTGTGTCTACCTCGCCTTGACTGCGTCGGCGTGTGTCGGCCACCGCTACGTCTCTGCCCGCGTCTACGGCGGACGACCGGCAGTCGCTGTGGCGTGCGTCGTTCTCGCGCTTTTGTGGCCGTGGCCAGGTCTTCTCTGTATGGCGCTCGCCACGCTCGCGATCCTCGGTGTGTGCGACGTGATCTTGCTGGCGCTCGTGCCCGGGACGATGCTCGTCGTGCTCTCTTGGCTCGTCTTGCTGGTGGTCGCATCGACCATGTCTCTGTGGATGGCCTGCGTGCTTGGCGCGGCGGCGGTTAGCGTCGGGCACCAGCGGCAGCTTCTGGCCCTCGCGCCGGTCGTCCACGGTACGTTGCTTGCGATTGCGAGTGCGATTTGTCTCGCGCTCTTTGGCGTTTTGGTCGTGCTCTCGATGAACCCGTTCTGGCTCGCGACCAACGAAGTGTCCAAGTACGACGCACTGCGGTACCTCGGTCGCGACGCCTCGCTCGACGCGACGCGCATCGCGTCACTGGACGACCTCGCGACGTGGCACGCTGCAACACCGCGGTCGTTTCCGTTTGTGATCAAGCCAAACGTGTGCACGACGAGCTCGGCCGGCGTCCGTCTCTGCCGGGATTACGCGTGTTTGGAAGCGTACGTGCGCGAGCGCCAAGCGACGGGGTCGCGCCAAGACGACAACTCGTGGGTGCTGCAAAAGGCCGCGTACGGTCTCGAAGCCGTCGTCTTCTTCTACCGGTACCCGTACGCTACCAATGGCGACATCAAGAGCATCGGGCTCCGAGATGCGTCGCGCACCGAGGGCGTCGACGGCAACGACCTGCGGGCCAACTACTTTACATCGGACGGCAACCGGCTACGGACGGACGCGTTCGTGGCGTACTTTCGCAACCTCACGGCGCGCTTTGACGGGTACAGTGGCGGTCGCTTTGACGTGATCCTCGAGAGCGAAGAGGCTGCGATGGAAGGCCGAGGCATCGGCGTCGTCGACGCCAACATCTTTCCGCTTGGCGACATTGAGGAAAAGCAAGACCATTGGTAC
>NW_008246101.1:271691-306254 GCF_000281045.1 Saprolegnia diclina VS20 | reverse complement strand
GTACCAATGGTCTTGCTTTTCCTCAATGTCGCCAAGCGGAAAGATGTTGGCGTCGACGACGCCGATGCCTCGGCCTTCCATCGCAGCCTCTTCGCTCTCGAGGATCACGTCAAAGCGACCGCCATTGTACCCGTCAAAGCGCGCCGTGAGGTTGCGAAAGTACGCCACGAACGCGTCCGTCCGTAGCCGGTTGCCGTCCGATGTAAAGTAGTTGGCCCGCAGGTCGTTGCCGTCGACGCCCTCGGTGCGCGACGCATCTCGGAGCCCGATGCTCTTGATGTCGCCATTGGTAGCGTACGGGTACCGGTAGAAGAAGACGACGGCTTCGAGACCGTACGCGGCCTTTTGCAGCACCCACGAGTTGTCGTCTTGGCGCGACCCCGTCGCTTGGCGCTCGCGCACGTACGCTTCCAAACACGCGTAATCCCGGCAGAGACGGACGCCGGCCGAGCTCGTCGTGCACACGTTTGGCTTGATCACAAACGGAAACGATCGCGGTGTTGCAGCGTGCCACGTTGCGAGGTCGTCCAGTGACGCGATGCGCGTCGCGTCCAGCGAGCCGTCGCGACCGAGGTACCGCAGTGCGTCGTACTTGGACACTTCGTTGGTCGCGAGCCAGAACGGGTTCATCGAGAGCACGACCAAAACGCCAAAGAGCGCGAGACAAATCGCACTCGCAATCGCAAGCAACGTACCGTGGACGACCGGCGCGAGGACCAGAAGCTGCCGCTGGTGCCCGACGCTAACCGCCGCCGCGCCAAGCACGCAGGCCATCCACGGAGCCATGGTCGATGCGACCACCAGCAAGACGAGCCAAGAGAGCACGACGAGCATCGTCCCGGGCACGAGCGCCAGCAAGATCACGTCGCACACACCGAGGATCGCGAGCGTGGCGAGCGCCATACAGAGAAGACCTGGCCACGGCCACAAAAGCGCGAGAACGACGTACGTCACAGCGACTGCCGGTCGTCCGCCGTAGACGCGGGCAGAGACGTAGCGGTGGCCGACACACGCCGACGCAGTCAAGGCGAGGTAGACACAGAGGTGGAGAAAGAAGGAGGTGGCGTCGAGGAGCGCGCACGTGAGGAGGACGGCGGCGAGGCTGCCACCGACATAGACGCCGGACGAGGAGGACATGGTATGGGTCGCACGGAGGGTGTCTTTTGTGAGACGCGGGTGGATCGTCGGGAGGTCCAGCGCGATCTCAAAGGCAGAAGTCGCTTGGCTACTCGGAGGCGACCGTGAAGTGCGTTGTTGAACAGAGTTGGTGTGCATGAAACAAGGTGACTTGGAGAATGAGCGCTGGGTTCTCGTGTGAAACCTCGAGGGTTTTGTCGTCTTGGGCTGCCAGAGTCGTGTACATTCCTGTCCAACACCAGACTAGGCGGACACCCGTGCATGTCCGCCGCATGGTAGACCGACTGGAGACCTGTACGCGACCGATGCTATGGACCCTGTGCTAGGCGATACCGATCTCGGGTGCAATGGAAGCTCACTGGACGAGGTTAAATCGACCACCGCGGAAGGCTCATGCAGGCTTGGGGCTCTCCTAAGGCTGGAGAACGATGCTCACACTGACGAGCCTGGCCTGGTATGGACGACCCCGTTGGTCCTGGATCTTTTTACCATCATTCTTTTGTGTTGTCCACGACAAGCATTCCTTCATGACGACAAGGTGACCATGCCGAGGTCGCCAACGCTTGTTTTGGCCTCGCTTTTGCCAGCTCAAGCTCCTTTTTCAGGCCCTCCATGGATCACCTGCGCCGCCAGCCACGGGCCACGTGGCTGCAGCCGAGTGCGCTTGACTCGATCGCTGGCAAGCGCTGATGGCATGTTCCTTGTGTCGCTCGGAGATATGCTGGCATGTCTACTAGCGGGAGCAACCAAGGGCGCGCCTCTCACCTTGCACCGTTAGCTGCATGGTACACCGCTAGACGCACGTTGGCGCTCGATGAGACAAGACACTGATGTTCGCTGCGCTCGAAGCAAGGTCGTTGTTATAAAGCAGAGCAGCAGCGGCAGAAACAACAGCATTGAATAGCATCTAGTTTTGGCTGGCGTGTCGCTTGGGCTTCTTGAGCCCTTGCATCTTGGCCTTCATGACCTTGGCGAGCTCGGCCTGGAATGCAGCATGGGTCGCTGGCGGCACCTACATGACTGCCATCAGAGGCCGCGAGAGGCGCGCAGCTTGCGTACGACGGTCGAAAGCTTGGCCTTGTGCTTGTTGTTGCCGTTCTTGTAGGCGCGAACGAGGTAGACGTTAGGGCCCGCGGCGACTGCGTCGGCCCGCACCAGCTTGCCGACCTTGGCGGACGCGACTGCGGAAGGTCCATGAGCCATGGGGACGGAAGGTCGTCATCGTACCGCTCTTGGTCCGGATCGTCACGGCGCCGCTGCCGCCGGGAAGCGACGTCTGGAAGAGACTGGCGAGCTGGGGCAGAAAGTCCGCCGACGACACGAGTACCATTCTAATTGCACACTGGCGTCCTCCCAAACTACATATCCAAACTCAAAAATAAAAAGAAAGAGGTTTTCCCAAAGTTCAACAGACAACCTGTGCACACGCCACGTGGACGTGTCGTGCCTGACAGTCAATCTCGATGGTCTCTATCCTGTCATTTTGGATACTATAATACTGTCATTTTGGATAGTATAATACAGCCACATTGGATAATCTAAATTCATTTCATCATTTATTCACTGCGCCTACATGTCTTGGACGACACGCTTGGGGTACACACGCTTGTAGAGGTTGAGGCACACCGTGTCGTGCTGCTTGATGGGCTTGTTGAAGACGGCCTTGAAGTCGCCGTGCGTACCGAGCGACTCGGAAATGTGCCCCGTCATGCCGTGCTTGGTCGTGAGCTCGACAGGCTTGAACCACCGGACGTCCTCGGGCGAGTGGAACATGTAGCGCACGACAGCCTTGCGCTTCTTGACGCGGACCGGCGTGCCCGCAATGACAACGCGCTTCAAGATGATACGGTCCGGGTCGACGTTGAGGAGCGTGCCCGAGCCCACGAGCGCGTTGCTATGGAACGCGAGCACGGACGCCGGCTGGAACGTCGCGGGCCCATAGACCGTCGCGACCGTCCAGCCCGCGCTCGGCATGAAGCGCTGGAACTTGTGCTTGTCGCTCTTGTTGTTCTCATCCGAGAAGATCGGACGGCCCTCAAAGCGCCGGAAGCCGCAGTGGAACATCATCGGGTCCTTCGACTTGACCGAGATGTCGCCCGACGCCCGCTGCAGCGTAAAGTTGAGGACGGACATGCGGTTCTCGTGGCGCAAGAGCGAGCTCAGCACACACGGGCGGTTCACCTGCATGCGCGCGGCCATCTTGGCCACTGGCACGTTCTTGAGGACGAGCGTCACCAGCGCGCCCGTCGCAATGTACTCGCCCACGAGGACCGGCGCCGCGTCATCTTCCGAGGTCTTGATAGCGTCCTTCCAGAGCGCCTCGGCCTCCTTGCCTTGGTCGAGCACGCGCTTTTGCGTGTAGTGGAACGACTCAAACTGAAAGAGGCGCGCGTAATCCATCGGCAGCGACTCCTTGGCGTCCCACGGGCTCGTGCGGAAGCTCTTCATACCGCGGTACCGGGCAAACCGGTCCTTCCCGAGCGTCTCGGCGGGGATGTCCATCTCATCCGGGAACGCTTCGTGCTCGGCCTGGAGCTTGGCCTTCTCGTTGGTGCGGAACTCCATGTCTTCGTCTTCGTCGACCATCGACATGTCGTCGTCATCGTCGTCGTTCAACGCCTTGTCCTTGGGCGCGTCACCGCCAACCTTGCAAAAGCTCTGGTCCGGCAGCTCATTGTCCGACGCGTCATCGTCTTCCTCGTCCATGTTGAGGTCGCCGTCCGCATCTTCGGCGTCGTCGACTTGCCACGCCGCTTGGTAGCTGCTCATGCCGGCAACGTCGACTTCCTTGCGCGTGCTCGCGGCTTCCTTGAGCTCCTCTTCGGTCGGCCACGTTTGCTCGGCGGCAAACGTGTCGACCTCGGCTTCGTACTGCAGATCTTCCTGCTTGGACGGGTCGGCGCGGGCGAGGAGCGTGTTCGGGTCGTCGCCCTTGACCACATGGCTCAGCTGGTACGTGCCAATGTCGGTGAGGTGGATGAGCTGGTTGGCCGAGAGCGGCTTGCCGCGGAGGTACCCCGTCACGTGGAGCGACCCGGCCATCTCCGACTCTTGGTTGAAGACAACGTTGGTCGCGTGCATGTAGCTGCGGATCTCGCGCCAGTGAAGCACCTTGGGCTGGACCGTCAGGACCGCGCGCATAACCTGCACGTTGTTGTTGCCGACAGCCACCTTGATCGCGTCGCCAAACTCCGTGTTGAAGAAGCGCTGGCCAAACTTGCGGCAGTCGGCTTCGACCTTGGGCGCGTGGACTTCCGAGCCCTGGACGATCCCGACCGCCGCGACGAGGCCTTGCGCGCGGATGGCCGAGAGCAACACATCGCCGTCCGCACCCACCGCCGCGTCCGGACCGTTGTACATGGGCAGCACAAACACCATGATGTCGGCGACCTTGGCCATGTCCAGGATGCCGAGGACGTCGTGGCCGCACTCGATGATCGAGAGGTGCTGCTTCTGGTTGGCAAACGTCGCGTGCGTGAAGCGGCCAAGCATGCGCGCCTACAATCAAGAGGCTATAAGACCACTAAGATGCATAAAGCGACCTACGTCTTCCGAGTACGTGACGTTGGAGGCGGTCTCAATGATCGACGCGCGGACCGCGTCGAGGTTGGCCGACGGACCGAGCGGTACGAGCGCGACGACCTTAGGCGGACCGTTGAGCGCGCCAAGGCGGTGGCGCATCGAGACGTCGTCGGCCTTCATCTGCTTCCACTGCTTGGCCTTCTGGAGGCGCTGCGCCTTGGAGCCCGTGAGGAGGAGCTTTCCGGCCTTGCCGATCACGCGCTCGACCTTGCCGCCGCTCTTCTTGGCGAGCAGCGTCTTGGTGTCATGCTTCCCGACCTTGTGCTTCTTGTTCTTCTGCTTGAGCGGCCCCGACCGATGGTGGTGGCTCATCTTGCGACGCGGTGAAATCGGAAAGTTCGGTTACCCAACTTGATTGGCGCCAGGCACGTCCTACCAGTCAATGGTTTCGGACTTGTCCTTCCGGAAAACGCGTGAAATTCGGACTTTGCTCCCTCCCGGTAGGTGACCCGACCAGGGCAGGAAGTGTCGCCAGCTCTAACGCAAGCGCCTGCAGTACGTCAGCAACGTGCGTGCATGCGGTGCGCGCGCATGACGAGTGCCTACAGGTATAGCATCGCTCCATGACGCGCCTCGGACATTTTTTTTGAGTTTGGCCACCGCGATCAAGCCCATCAGGTCGGCTTGGATCACCAAGTTGAAGCGCTTGAGATGACCTTTAGCATCCATAATGGCTTGTCGAGCGACTTGAACAACCTCTGAGCACCAGTTACCACATTTCTTCCACAAGTAGAGACTAAAAGGAGGCTGGACTAATGCTGCATTGGCGCGCTTAGCGACGCCGAGATGACGTCTTCGTCCCTAGTGAGTACAATGTACATTGGTGGGTCGTGGACAGGGTCAAGGCGTCACTTGCACGTCGATGTACCGCGGCCTTGTAGCTCCAGGAGTCTTTGCGATGGTTTGTCGCGCGATCTACCTGTTGTTGGTCTTTTCTAACCAACCGAGAAAGGGTTCACGAACAAGATGACAACTTGCATGGCAACACTTAGAAACTATTCCCTACACTACTATTCCCTACACTACTATTGTATGATATATCGTCATGCAGCGACGAGGTTCGACTCCCAAAAGTAGAGCAACGCACGCTCCTTGAGTTTCTCCAAGTCGCCGCCAAACGCGTCCAAGCGGAAGAGCGCCGGGCTCAGTTCAAAGAGGGCGTGGTGCGTGCTCATTTCGAGGCGATCGACGTCCGCACGCGTCAAGCTCGGGACAGACGCGAGCGGGCAAAACACCATGCTTGTCGTCGTTGTCGTCACCGCTTGGTAAAACCCGACAAGGCTAAACGCGCTGTCGAACGCGGGAAAGCCGACGCAAGCACCCGCGCTGAGCACCGCAAGCTGCGCCACAATACAAAACACGTGCTCTTCGTACGTCACGATAAGCGACGGCGACCGTGTCTCGGTCGGCGGCTCGGTAGCTGGCTGCAGCTGCTGCAACAGCGCTTCATAGTCGTACACGGTCTCGGTCGCGTACGTCAAGAGGGCGTTGGCAATGACGCAGTGGGGCGCGTGGTGCTGCGAGCTGTACGTGAGCATGTCCTTGTAGCGCCAGCACGCCGGGCATCGGTACAGCGGCCGGCGGTAGTCGAGCGACCCGTCGACATGCGTTTCGTAGCCAACTTGTTGCCACTCGAGCGCTTCAAAGCCCTTGAGCACCGATCGCGTCCATTGCAGAACGCGCGACAAGCTCGGTGGTATCACGCGCTCGTCCCGGCAGTGCCGTTTCCGGGGCGGCGACTCGGTCGAGGACGCACAGCTGTCCTCAGCCGAAACCAAGTCGGCGATCGTCGCCTCGCTAGTCTGTTGTGCCGGGCGCTTGTTGCGCTTGGACCGAACTGTGATGGCCGACGTGATATCAGGCGCGACGTCGGTGCTTTCGGTGGGCTCGATCTTGAGCCGGAACGGCTGACTCTGGTGGTTCCGACTCACGTCTTCGATGCGGACGCGGAGAAGGGCGCGGCCGTGGACGTCAATGCCGCGCTCTGACTCGGGCGAGACCTTGAGGATGTCTTGCTTGAAGACAACGACGCCGCTCTCGTAGAGCAACGTCATTGTGAGCGGGAGCGGGCGGTTCTTGACGCGCGCGCCAGTGTGATCGACCAGGTGCACGGCGATCTCGAGGCACTTGTCGCGACTGCCTTCGTCCTTGTACCATACGTCGGGCAGCGCGTCTTGCACGACGAGGTGGTGCTGGACGACGGTCATCGCAGAAGTGAACACGGGCGCGATGCCTAGCACGAGAAGAAAAGTATGATCCATGTGTGACACGGCAGTGTGTATCAGTGTTACCTGAATCGGCGGGCGTGATCTCGAGCTGGAACGGCTGGCTTTGGTGTGCCGCCGACGACGTGTGCACCGTCATGCGCAGCTTGCAGATGCCCGAGCCGTCGACGACCGCCGGCGTCGACGCATCCACGACAATAAGATCTTGGTCGTTCTCGAGCGGCTTCTCGCCCGCCAGTAGGCGTAGTTGCAGCGGCACTTGAAGCCTATGTGCCGTATCAGCCAATCTCGTCGGGGGGAGATCGGCAAGAAGTACCCTGTCTTGAGGTCGCCGGCTTCATCGACCATGTACACGGTGATGTCAAATGGCTCGCCAACGAAAGGAAACGCCGGTGGCTGTGGCTCGACCTTGAGGCGCAGCTACGATGAAGCGTGAGCCATGCCCTCGATCGCACCAAGGCAAAGATACCTTTTCAAGATCCGCCATCTGTGGGGCTTGAAGTAAAAACGTTCCTGGCACATTCCACTGCCGACGATCGCTCGTGTGCGGATTCGATTGTGGGGACCCTCTCTCTATATAAATTACGTGGAACTGGGTTGAAACCTACACTGCGTCAAATTAGGTCACAGGCGAATACGGCACGGCGCGCTGAAGAACAGCGCGCGACCGTTGCGCGAAACGTCTTTGGCAGTTTCGGATCCTTAATTTTGGTTTTGCAACGTTCCGAGAAACCCCCGTGGTGCTAGTCACGTACGTGGCAGCGTCCAGTGAAAGAACGACGCAAGGATCTCAGTAGCGTGGGCACGCATGACAAGGGTGATGTTGTCACCTATGCTTTTGCATACGGCGGCGCTTCCGTATCAAGAGAGCCGCAATTTTTGTATCGACTACATGCTCGACAAGGCCTTCCAGTTGCCTCCTTTTGGGAATAATGTACTACTAGTACTACTCGTCGTCGTCGCTGATCTCTATGACTTCCGGTATGCGTTTGGCAGTGACGCCAAGGATCGGCGCGGACGGTGGCCGCTTGTTGGCGGCGGTGGAACTGGGTTTACGAGGTCGCTTGGTTGCAGGTGGTCGCGTCGCTGGCTTCTTGGCTTGCGACTTGGTCTTCTTCTCATTCGGCTCGTGCACAAAACACACTTTGGCCACAATGTCCGCTTGTCGAAACCTATCGAGCCAGACGAGCTGCGTATCGGAGAGCGCGTCGCGCGGACCCTTGACCTCGACCAGCTGCACTTGGCTTGCTTCCAGCAGCGCCAAAGGTAGTCCTTCGTCCACCTCTTCCGTCGTCGTCGTCTCGGTGGCCTCGCGCCGATCGATATAGCGTTGCAGGTCGGCGTAGCCACCCTCTGTCGGTACGCGCACGAGAATGAGGTCGGGCATCCCGCTCGAGTCGCACGCGGTCACTAGCGTGCCAACTTCTTGATACCAACGCAAGGCGGAAAAGGCATGTACCCCAGAGACGAAGCAACCGCGACAAGCTAGAGCCACCGAGGCCGGCGGCCAGCAGTTGTAAGTAGCCCCTCGACGAACTCCACGACATGCCATAGCCATTTTGACCCTATACATAATGGGTCTCTGCAAGACAGTGCATCGAGAGACGTACCTCGTAGATGTCGTACTGCTGACCAATGTGCGTCGTCAGGTCCGAGGTTGTCATGGCCGCAAGCGCCGACAAGGTCGCGTCGATCGCATCGGCGCGGGCGGCACAAAAGTGGGCTGCGTACCGAATATCCAAATCGAGCGGTCGATCCTACTCGCAAATTAGAAATCGTGTCCTGTATATACGATGAAATTACCTGATAGGGCGTTTGAAAGACGTGCGGCTGCGGCATAAAGATGACGTCCCAGAGCAAAAGACCAAAGAGCATGCGCATCTCGGCGCCTTCGCGGTGGCTGCCATACCATCCTACGATCCAGTGTCTCACTACCATAAGATGCCATAAGATTGCATACCGTTTTGGTTGTAGTGCTGCAACACGAGCTCCTCGACCGAGACGCCCGCGTCGTCATAGCCAATAAAGCGTGACTTTTCGCCCGTCGCTCGGTTCAGCGGCCGGCCTTCGATCGCTTCCGATACGTAGCTTCCGAGTTCGTTCTTCTTGCACCCGTCCTCATCGTCGTTTTGGTCGAGCACGCCATCGGGGCTTGGTTTGCGGAGCCGGAGGAGCTTGCGCCGAAGCACGAGGCGGTCGCAGTCGCGCACGTCGGCGTCGGCCAAGCCTTGGTCGCAGATCGTCAACGCTTCGTTGGGCTGTTTGAGATGCATGTGCAAGTTGACCGCGAGCCGAACGTACCACGAACCACTGCAACAAAACTACATTCTTGGGAAGTCCATGAGGAACTTACCGCTTGTAGCCGATACGGCGGGCGGCGAGCGCTTCTTGGAGCAAGACGACGGCCTTGTCGTGCTGCCCGAGTTTCTCGTAGATGGATATTGCGCTATCCAGTGCTTTCACGAGCTGGTAGCCGCCATCAAAGTGCGCAAAGAACGGAGGGCGTGCCACGTCATTCTCTTGCGCTGGGTAGGCCCGCAAGGCATGGCGCACCTCGAGCACGAGCACATCCAAGTCGGCGAACGTTCGCAGAAACGTCTATGGCCCATGCAAACTTCAGACGCGCATGCATTCCAAAGACGACGTACGTCGACGGAGCGGTGACACGCCAGCTTCCACGTTACGTCATCACGCGGTGGTTGCGCCTGAAAGACGAGCAGCGACGGTGGGCTGTGGTCGAGCCACTCGATCGAGAGTGACGGCTCGCGCGTCAGCACGTTGCTTTGCACCGGAATGCACTCGCCGATCGAGTACATGGCTTGGCGCAGTCGCCGGCTGCACTCGTAGAGCACAAGCGCGTGGAGTGACGGAAACATACCGGCGCTGGGCGTGCAGGCATACGCCGGCGCCATCAACCGGTTGAACGTCTGGAGCAAGCCGGGCCACACCACGGGCTCGTTCGTGAAGAAGAGAGTGCGCCAGTCGTCCCACGTCGGCGTCTTGGGCGGCGCGCGCGTTGGCATCGTAAAGGAGGCGGTGAGGTACGCGAGGTGGTGCATGCGGCGAAACGCATTACGACTCTCGGGTGCGATCTGCAGTAGGAAGAGGTCGTCTTTTGACTTCTGTTCGCACGTGGCAGTATCGTACAGCACGCGTTGCACCTACGCAGATCTACGCTGCCGGTGGGTTGCAATGCATCGCATGTACCTTGGCGGCCAGGGGCAGGAACGACCCGTCGAGACGACGTTGGGTGCTCACATGCGTCCGCAGTCGCTCGAGCATATCGCCCTACTCGCTTTGCAGACGTATGCTACGTTGAGGAGTATGGTCGAATACCTTGGTTTTGCCCTTGGTCGACGCGCCTACCGCCTGCAGAATGAGCGCGACTTCGGGTTGCGGACAGGCGCGTGCGATCGCGGACAGCACGGACGCATACTCCTTTGTGTCGTGGTTGAGACCAGCAATGAAGCCCGCGGCGTGCAAGGCGCTTAAAGCGCGCTGCAGCGGCGGCGTGCCCGAGGCGTCGACAGTCCACGGGATGCGCGTCGACGTCAAGTACTGCTCCAGCGATGTTGACCGGAACCACGGGCCCTTGCGCTGAAAGAGGCGCGCGTACAGGGCTTGTGCAGGCTCGGTGAGCGCCAGAAAATCGTCGACCATGGCTTGCTCGGCCGGCGCCAGGAGCGCCCAGAACGTGGCCTTCTACGTCGCGCAGTTAGCCGCCTCCGTTCTCGCTGTTGCACATACCATCTTGGTCAGGACACTGCAAAAGTGCTGCATATACGCGTCGCTGTCGTCGGTCGCGAGCTCGACGTCGTCAGCGTGCTCCAGCAGCGTGTCGTCGTCGGCCATCGTGCGACCCAAACTCAAACGGCAATCTGGATCTTGACCTCAAACCAAGTTGCGTGGCGAACGTAAATAGTGTATTGAACATGTTCGTGCCGCTTAAAGTGAGCGATTGTATTGCTTGTCTTCCAGTGTAGCGACACACCACGTAGTTAGTATGTCGCGTGTGCACCGAACTCGCCGTTTGCGGCACGCACTACATCAATAGCCAACAACTACGAGCGGTCGACGTTGTTGGGAAACACTATATTTGTCCTCCTCGAAATAGTGTACTTTGAAAATTGGCGCCAGCAGCCCCACGCAGGGTCCTCCCGCCATGCGCGTCGTAATTGTCATGGGATCACCAGACGAACATTAGGTGCGTCCAAGCAAGAGGCGGTACGAAGCTCACTTAGACTGGCTTAAAACTGGTGGATTTGGCCCGCGCTGTAGCCCATGCTGAGGAGGGTATCGTGCACGACTTCGTCAAACTTGGGCGGACCGCAATGCAAGATGAAGAGCCCGTCCGTGCTAGGTGCTGGCACATGCTGCGCGATGAGGTGCGCGTCCAGTCGCCCGACAAGGCACGGTTCGACGTCGTCGTGACCTGTTGCCGACGCTTCACTGAGCACATTGAACCAGCGAAAGCGACCGGGAAACATGTTGTGGAGAGGCCCGAGCGAGCTCTTGGCGATGACGTACTCGGCCGACTTGTTGCAGTTGAGCAGCGACAGCGTCGTCGAGTCCGTAGTCGCACCTTGCATAATGGCGCGGATGAGCTGGAGCATCGGCGTGATGCCACTCCCGCCCGCGATCATCGCAATGTGCTTGACGTGCGGATGCTCAACGGACGATAGCGTGATTTTTCCAACACCCGTGTAGCCGAACGCTCCTTGGGGCCCGATGCAGTCGACGGTCGCACCAATCGGAAGCGTCGCGAGGTGGCGCGTCACGATGCCATCCGGGTACACCTTGATCAAAATGTCCACCGTGTGCTTCTACGGTCATTGATGACGAGATCGGTGGGGTGTACGTGGCGTGACAGACCTGGTCAAGCGGGGACACGGGCGTGTACGCGCGCTCGTAGGGCTTGCCGTTGATGACGACGCGCATGCGCAAGTGCTGCCCGGGCATCACGAGGCCCTACACACAGAGAATAGAAACGAGAGGCAACCGACAAGCCGCACCAGTGTCTTGCCTTTGGGCAGCTCGAATTGGACGAGCTTGGTCATGGCCGCGACATCGCGCACGGCCACGAGCTTGAACGGTCGCCAGTCGACCGTGCTGAGCGCCACGTTGGACGTGGCCGTGGCCGGCACGGGCCCTTCGGCCACTGTGCCCAAGTAGCATTTCTAAGCGTCTTTGAGCGCTGAACGAGAAGAGGAGCGAGACTGCTGTACCTCGAGCATGCCATGGCCATTGACCCACGCATGGCTCTCGTTGAACATGGTCGTGCAGTCGCCGCCCGCGCAGAGAAGGAGCTTCTGGATCCCACCGGGATGGTACTTCATGTACGGCGTAAAGTTGTACACCTTGCCGTCGAGGATGCTCCAGCAGTCGTGCTCCGTGTTGTGGAGCGCGACCTCCTCGCGCGGGATGTTGCGCCGGGGCGGCTGCCCGTTCAAGCCCGCGAGGTCCCGCGATCGCTGCGTCAGCATCATCCAGTGCTATCCATCCAGCATCAGCGATGGCCTTCATGAGATGGACGCGTACGATCTGGCTAAAGCCCGGCTCGAGCCGAACCTTGCCTTCGCGATTGCTCGTTCGGTCGCCCATGGCAATATGGCAGACACCGGATACGCCACGAACGTCCGGATAAATGGGGTCATCTTATGTAATGCTCGGTTTGTTACAAAGCAATAAGACCTTGACGGCAACTGGAACTCGACAGCCTCGCAAAGGTACAGCTATAGGACCACATTCCGACTAGCCGTCGATGACGACGACGTTGGCGTGCATACGGTTGCTTAGCGCAAGTAGGTTCGGCTGAGCTTTTGCCAAATGTACTGTACGGTCTTGACGCCACCGGCCGTGAGGATGCCCTTGATGCTCTGCGTCCGGCTCGACGTGCGAACGATGCTACTGACGGCTTGCTTGACCTTCTTTCCGTTCAGCGACGCGATCGTCAGCGCCTTGTGCTTGGGCTTCATGCGCGACGTGACGTTTTCCGGAAGACTCGCCAACATGGCTTCGCGTGCCAACGGCGTCGTGTCCATCGTCCAACTCGTCGGTCCCTTCTGCAGATACGGCGACGTCTATCCCACGATACTCACCACAAGCAACCTACTGGAGCTTCGTAGCGTACCTGCAGCTTCTTGGCGTACACGGTCTGGAACCCTTCCAAGTTGCCGTGGACAATGTTGCGAACCTTCTTCGGGTTTTCGCCAAACGTCATGCGAAAGTCGCCCCAGTACGAGATGCCAGCGATTTTCTACCCGCGAGATCAGGATTCGATAGCATTAGCGTAGCGGTATCGAGCACCATGAAAAGCTCTTCTTCGGTAAACGTCTCGGGGAGCCCGAGCAACGCCAGGTGGAGTGCGTGCGAGAGGTTCGTGGACGACGCTGCATCGACCGATGGCACGGACGCGAGGATGTTGACCTAGCCAATGCTAACTTCAATGTGTGGGAATCGAGACCTACGGGCTTGTGCATGCGGCCGCTAAGGTACAAGTTGGACCACCCGGTGAGCTCGTTGCACAAGGTGCTGGTGCGCACGACGCCATACTTCACTACATGGACATGATCGTGAGAAGCGGACGAGCGCCTCGAAGTAGGTGTACTCAGTTGGTTCGTGCCCGGAATCTGCGCGAGCGTGTTGTAGTAGACACCAGCACCGAGCTCCTCTTGGATGTACGCGATGGCTTTGGGCCCAAACACCTTGAGCCCCGAGTAGTGCTCGGGATGGCGGGCGACTTGCTCCGCGTGCCATGCAACCGGGTCCTCCACCGCGAGGACGAGGTCAACCATCGAGCTCGAGCTGTCATGGCCCGACTGCTTGAAGACGCCCGAGCCGTAGCCCATGGCAAAGTCCACGGGCGGGAAGTGCGCCAAGAGCTGTGCCAGCGACATTTGCCTGCGCTTCAAGCCCGACACTGTCGATTGGAAATTGGGCACCGCACACTATTTCACATCACATATATTTAGTGTCTCAAGTCCAACGCAAACGGCTGCGTTCATGGGCATTCGCGCATGTCCTGCATGGTGTGTGTGGCGCTTCTTCACCTACAGTATCGCGCTCACACTACAGGCGAGCCCATTCGTCCAACGCCCAGGCATCCTCGACGTGTGCATCGAGGTCTCCAACGTACACTAAATACCGTTGATGGGGTTGCCTTTGCCGCGTCGCGCATGCGATTGGTCAAAAAACGCGGCCTTTCTCGACGAATCATGCGTCGTGGCTTTGCATATCTTTTGGGGTTTCTGCGCATCGCATACAAACATCAAGATATTGCGAACGCCCTGGTATTTTATTGTGCTTGTATACAACGTACAGGTGGTAAAAAACCGCGTCAATTAAATTGCGCTCGGGTCTGTGGGGCGATCATTCAAACAGTGGCGACGAGGAGCATTGCGATGGCGTCGGACCAAGCGATCGGGATGATGGACGGCGCGTACTTTGTCGGGCGCAAGGAGATCTTAGACTGGGTCAATGGTACCTGTGGGCTGGGCCTGACCAAGGTCGAGCAGACGTGCACGGGCGCGGTCGCGTGCCAGATCCTCGACGCCATCTACCCGGGGAAGGTGCCCATGTCCAAGGTCGATTGGAGCGCCAACAAGGACTACGAGTACATCAACAACTACAAGATCCTGCAAAAAGTGTTTACGAACCTCAAGATTGACCGGCACATTGAAGTCGACAAGCTCATTCGCGGCAAGTACCAAGACAACCTCGAGTTCATGCAGTGGTACAAGCGCTTCTACGAGCTCAACGGCGGTGGCACCAACGACTATGACCCGATCGCGCAGCGTGAAAAGGGTAAAGGCGGCGCCGCGTACTCGACCAAGTTCAAGTTTACCGGCGGCGGCGGCGGCTCGTCGGCCTCGTCGACCACGTCGTCGCAGGCTGCGCCCGCGCCCAAGCGCCGCCCCGTGGCGTCCAGCACCAAGTCGAGCGCCAAGCCGCCAAGTGCACCGTCTTCGATCGAGAAGGAGCGCGCCATCTCGTCCAAGCGCCAAAGTACGCATCGACGGCGCTCGCAATGTTGGCGACTCATTCTACGTAGGCGAAGCGTCGAGCAATGCCGAGGTCGATGAGTTGACCAAGGAGAACGAAGCGCTCTCGGAAGCCAACGGTATTCTCCGCGGACAGGTAGACCTTGCATTGCCAGGTCGATCGACTCTAGATGGATTCGTAGATCGAAGGGCTCGAGAAGGAGCGGGACTTTTACTTTGGGAAGCTTCGTGACATTGAGCTGATGCTGCAAGAACTGGACGAGACCGAGCACACGGAGACTGTCAAGTCGATCTTCAACATTCTGTACACATATGCGATCTCGACGTCTCCTCATGCGTTCTCTGTAGGTACGCGGCGGAAGGCGACTTTGTCGCAGTCGAAGGCGAAGAGCAGGAAGACGACGAAATGATGGGCTAAGCCAGGGCGCCCCGAGGAACTGTGTAGCCATAACATGCAAACGACTCTAAAACGACTCTGGTTTACGAGAGGGACGGGTCCACGGGGACATGCGTCATGCCTTGTAGCTCCGATAGCTGTCGGCGGCAGTCGGCGTCGTTCGTCAAGGCGTCCGAGCCCATGAGGACCGCGTAGAACTCGGCGAGGTAGGCGGCGACTGTCGCGGCTGGCATGCCGACGCCACCATTGCCCGTCGGTTCGAGGAAGCGTTCAAAGACACCGAGATGCAACGTCCGGCACGGCGCCTTCTCTGGACTCAGTCGTGGCTGGACGTACGAGAAGGCGAGGAAGCGCGCACCAAGCGTCCCGAGGAGCGCCCGGCGGCGGGCCGGCACCATGATGTCGTCCTTCACGGCGTCGGTATTGGACTCGAGAAAGATCGCCGTGATGGTTTCGTGCTGGTGCTGGATAGCGTCGGCGTCCAGGAGCCGGAAAACCTCGTTGACCATGTGCCTGCCAAGGCCACGGCCGCGGGTGTCTCGAGCCGGGTGCGTCGAGATGTACGTGATGAGCCCGCAGTTGCTTTTCGGGTAGTACTCGCAGCAAAAGCCGCCCAGCACATCGGCAGGATCGTTTCCGGAGCTTGCCTCGTCAAAGAGAAGCACGCAATGCAAGAGGTACTCATGGTCGGCCTCGTGGTTGCCCGTCGCGAGCTGGTAGTGGAGCGTGTCCACGTCCTCAATCTCTACATGCAGGAGCTTTGAGCTGCGCCGGTCGACGTGCTTCTACCATCGGGGATGATGCCAAAGGCAGGCGCAAGAACTTGGTCGTAGAAGGCGTCGACAAGGACGCGGTCGTACGCGACTGCCAAGTCCCGGAACTGGACGCCCATCGCTGGCCGAATGACACCAGGTCTTGTTTTCCGGATATTATGTCATTATCCGGAATTCGTACTCGCAATTGCGTTTCGAAAGATTTCAACGCCATGCCACGGGACGCCAAGGACGGCGACGACGACGAAGGCAAGAGCGGGGGCAGCGACCGAGAGAACGAGTGTGACGACGCCAAGATGGTGTCTCCAGACAATATTGTATCCAAGGTCGTCCAGTTCTTCTTTGAAGACGCTGCGTTTTCGCAGACGTTCGAGCAGTTTGCGGAGACGCATGCGCCAAGCTTTGATGCGTGCGCCGACGAAATGCAGCTCGAGTAAGTCGACGTCATTCATCTACATAACCCATGACTACGGCTAGGTACACGCACATTTACAACACGTTCACCGCGCTCTTTGAAGAGAAGATTGAAGGTACTCTAGGATGCGGATGTGCCACTTTGCTATGTCTTTTGGCCAGCGTTCATCGTGTCCCAGGGCTCGTCGGTCGCCGAGTTTTACGACCTTGTCAAGACTGTAGACTGTATCAGCGCTGGTCATTTGCTTGACGATAGATATATAGGCGCACGACCGCGACCCGGAGAGCACGCTCGCCGTCTACTCGCAAATGCTTGTCGCCACGTGCGACTTTGAGGTGTTTGTGCGTATGATGCAGCGCACGCACGAGACGCAGCGGTATCGCAAGTAGTGCTAGCGACAATAATTTCGCCTTCGGAAAGATAGTTCACTCTCCTGTCCGACTAACGGTACTAGAGAATAAGAACTTAGCTGGCCTGTGTGAGTGGTTACTGACGCTGGATGGTCGCAGCGAAATGGGCTCGCAGCGGATCTATTCGATTTATACGCAAAGAAGTGACCGTTTTCTCAAAACTCCTTGGGCTGACTTTGCAGTGGTACGATGCCGAGCGAGAGCAAGCACAGCCGCGACGACGACGCCAAGAGCGCTAACAAAGCGACTCGGGCAGACGACGCGAGTGGCGACGCCAAGGACGCGGCCGAGGACAAGGGCGGCCCGACGATCGTCGACAAGGTGATTGCGTTCTTCTTTGAGAACGACGAGTTTTGCGCCACGTTTGAGCGGTTTGCAGACAAGCACTGCGACATCTTTGACCCGGACGCTGATGAAATGCAGCTCGAGTACGACGTCCACTCTTCACCGCGTTGTTACCTCATTTTGTAGGTACACGGACGTCTACAACCAATTCACAACGCTCTTTGAGACCAAAATCGAAGGTCCGCCGCTCGGCGTCGTCGGGACCTGTGCGATATGATACGGCGTAGAGTTCATCGAGTCGCAAGGCTCGTCGGTCGCAGAGTTCTACGACCTTGTGCGCAAGGTCTGTACATCGTGGCAAGGATGAACCGCGAGGACGACGCATGCAACTATATGTAGGCGCACGAGAAGGACCCGCATGGCACGATCGCCATCTACTCGCGCATGCTCGTGGCAACCAGCGACTTTGATGTCTTTGTTCTCATGATGAAGCAAACCAAGGAAGCCCAACGTCTCAAAAAATAATGGAAACGCTTGCGTTGGGGGCTGCCACGTACGCTGGCTGGATCCACGCAACTGCAAGCAGTTACACACCGCAACTACCTACGGCACGACAGCAGCGGCGGTCGACGCGTGTGCCACCTTCGCTTGGCATCGTCAAGGCATGCTACACCATGCCAGTCGGTTGCACCGTACCGGGCACCTGCAGCATCGCTGCCGAGGAAGGTTGCGTGGATTTAGCCGACTCCGGTTTCGGAAGCGATGATGGTCCTCGTCGAACTTTCGAGAACCTGTCATTTTCGAAAAAATAAAACGCACCGCCCGCGCCCACGCGCCGCATCTCATACAAACACCAAGTTCACAAAGGGTTTGGCATCATAATAAAATACATACCAATAGTTCTCCGTAAAGTCCGTTCCGCACGCTGACAACCTCCCTTTATAATATTGTCATTCAATACAAAACGCAAGCTTTAATTGAGTTAAAATATCGAACCAAACGGATCCTGTT
This sequence comes from Saprolegnia diclina VS20, assembly GCF_000281045.1. Lineage (NCBI taxonomy): Eukaryota > Oomycota > Saprolegniomycetes > Saprolegniales > Saprolegniaceae > Saprolegnia > Saprolegnia diclina. Next base: position 288,019 of record NW_008246101.1, on the reverse strand, counting down.
AAGTACGCTCCCGAAGGATTCCATCCAACCACTGTGGGGAATCGATAGCCTTTGAAAATCGATAAAATTCCCAATTCGCGGCCCAGCGCGAGGTATACTGCGCCTACCGCCGACCCGCGATCACCGACCGACGACCTTAGGCGAATGGACCGCAGTCACAGCGTCTGCTTTGAGTGTGGCAGCGACGACCTCGTCGAGGACCATGGCGCTGGCGACCTCATTTGCCGGGGATGCGGTATGGTCCTGATCGAACACATGATCGACGATGCACCCGAGTGGAACAATTATGCCGAGGACGATAGACAACGCGGGGACCAAAGCCGCGTCGGTAAGGGCCTCGACGAGCGCTTGGGCCTGGACGTGACGCTGGAGACGTACATTGTCGGGCCAAAGTCCAAGGCGTCGGCCGACGGCCCACCGCGCGCCCACCACTTGTCGCAAACCAGCCAAGTCGTCCGCCGCCGGGCAGGCTTTGACGCGCTCCGCGACTACTGCGACGCGCTGCGCGTCAACAACGCGGTGGCCGACTATGCCATCACGCTCTTCGCCAAGGTCGACGAGTCGGAGCAATTCAACGTGTCGCGCAAGCTCAACAAGGCCCGTGTGTACGCCGCCGTCTTGTACATGGCCTGTCGCGACTGTGGCAACACGCGCAGCTACAAGGAGCTCGAGGTGATTACCGGCGTCGACAAGTTCAAAATTGGCAAGATGGTGACGCAAATCACCAAGGCCAACCTCGTCGACCGCGCGGGCCCGGCGCCGCGAGCCCGCACCGAAGACTTTCTCGCGCGCTTTTGCTCGTCGCTCAACTTGCCGAACAAGACGCGTATCATTGCGTCGCCGATCGTGGAAAAGGCCACCAAGATGGGCATCGTCGAGGGCCGCGCGCCGCATGCGATCGCGGCTGGCGTCATCTACATTGTGGCTGCCTTTACAAACGCCAAGCGCTCGGTCGAAGAAGTGAGCGAAGTCACGTCGGTTGGCGCCAGCGTTGTCAAGGAAGTGGCCAAGCTGCTGAACAAGAGCAAGAAGGACCTCTTTGCCGACGTCCAAGACATCATGGTGGCGTGAGTCACCGCAGTACGTGCGATCCTACATTTCTTTCTGTAGTGGGTCCTTGAGCGATGCCCAGCACACCCATATCGCTACGGGAGTCCCCCTTCGTAAGTTATTAACCTTTTTTTTTTCCTTTTTTTGTTTTTCCCTAACCCGCGCGCGTCCCGTGACGACGTATCTTGTAGGGATCCATCCTCGTCCTTGGGTCGCATGGCGGCTACGCCAGTGCTAGGTCATCACACTGGCCGATGGCGAGCAAGCAGACACAGCAAAGTGGTCTTGGGTCGAGCGCCATGCGACGTCGACTTGCACGAGTTGCATCCTGGCTCCACCGTCCGGACGACAAATCGTGCAAGTCGTGCGATCGACGGCAGGCACGTCACTGGCAGGAGACTAGAAAGCTATGCAAACAAATACACTAGTCGTTGCATGGAGTTTAGTCGACTAACACGCCACTTGGCAGATCTCGATCCACGACGTGTATGCGTGGCGGGGTCGCTTGAGCTTCCAGACGAGGCCGCGGAAGAGGAACGTCTCGCGGTTGTTGACGCGCTTGAGTACCATCTCGATCGCTTGCTCGAGCTGCATGTGGAGGCGTGAGCATGGACGATGTGATTACAAGGAGATGCGAAGTACCTCGGTCGTGCAGGGCTGCCGCACGAGCAGCGAGAGCCCGAGCGTCGAGAGGCAGCAGAGGTACCCGCAGCCGTAGCATGGGATGCACGGGTAGTAGTCGCTCACAGCTTGGTTGATGGCTTCAATGCACGTATTGAACTCGGCCGATGGGACTACACCGCCATCGTGCATGAGCATGAGCATCATCCTCGCTGCATACCGAGGCCCTTGAGGGCCATGGGGTAGGTCGACGCGTAGGCCGAGGGCCATCCATCGACCGTCGTCGGCGCCACGGCCATGAGGCGTGCGAGTACGATGTCGTCTTCGTCGTCGACGAGGAAGCGCTCGGTGCTCATCTCGGCGATGCAACGGTTCCCGGCGCCTGTCTGATGGGCGAGGATCTTCCGGATACAACCGTCGCCCTATCGCACGCCGCCTCGTATCCGGACACATCGCGTGAGCTACCTCCAACCTTCAACGACGACGATCTTGTGCTCTCTCAGTCCGTTGTAGCTGCGACTCATACACTCGTCGACTAGTCGACGAGTCGACGAGTACATCTTCATAGTAGCTACTGTACTAAGTAGTGCACGGACGCTGCTATACTGTCTTGTTGGTCGTCGACGTTGTCGAGTTACTTTCGACTCTTTTGGTGAAAGGTGCTCGCGATGTCGGCGGCAAAGCCGCGCGTCGCTGCGAGCTCCGCCGTAGCTTCGCGCCGCAGGTTGTGGAGGCCTTCGGTTTGGCTGTTCCGCAAGCGGGCTTTGGTCGTGCTTAGAATCTAAGCAAATCAGAAATGACGTGGCAGCGTGGCAGGCAGCAACAACAACAATACTTGGCCAAAGTTCTTGGAGATCGTGTCGTAATGCGCTTGGTTGGCTGTCTGCTCCTCGAGGCGCTCGGCGAGGCGCGCGCAGAGCGGGTCGTAGCGCTCGTGGATCTTGCGCGACTCCTTCTCAATGTGCGCGAGCTCGTCGTGGTACTTGGCCATGAGATCGTTGATGAGCGCTTGCTTTTGCTTGACACGCGCCACGAGCTTGTCGAGCTCGCTAATCTACGCCGTCGAACGATGAGTGTGGCGGCTGCTGTCGACCGAGGATGCCGTACGCGGAGCTGGGCGAGCATCGGTGCGTTGCCCGTCTCGTGGTCTTGGCGCTCCATGAGCGTCACCCGCGCCTAGCCCAGGAATGTGTCAACGCAGGTGGCAGCGGATGTGATCTACCTTGTCCTGGTTGTCGGATGTGGCCGATCGCTTCTACGCGCCAGCATGAGCTCGGGCACGCGTGTCGCGCCTCGTACCATTGTGTCCATGGTCGTGGCCGAAACTGCCCAGCAAAAAGTGCCTGTGAAACTCGATACTTGGCGCCGACGTCGAGGCGCGCGATGGGCCTTCGAAGTCGCGGAAGGGGCTCGGTCGCTGTCGCTGCTGTCGACGGCGTAAGAGAGGACGTCAAGAAGGGGAGGCGCTTATATTGTGCGTATTATAGCGGGGCTAAATTATCCATAAATGAGACTGAAGAAGTCGTTGTGGATGTAGAACTGGGCGGGCGCATGGGCGACCAGCTGGAACGTCTGGGCAAACTGCAGCGGGTTGCCGCCGTCAATCTAGCACAAGCAGATAAGAAGGGCGATACGGGCATATAGCTCGATGGTACGTACGACGAGCTTGCCAGTGACGACGATCAAGATCGCGTTGTCGCTCACGGAGGGCTGGATGACCGTCGTGTCCACGCGGTGCTGCGTCGACGGAAGCTTGCTCAGCTTCTCCAAGATGGCCTGTGTGCCCTGGAACGTGTCCTTGTCAAAGCTGAGCGTCGAGCGGTCGCTCTACGTCAATAAGATAAGAAGCTATCAGATCGTGCCATGACGTGGCAGGACGTACGTAGAGCGAGGCCAACGCACCGCGGTTGCCGTCAAAGGTCGTGTAGTAGTGACCGATGAACGCGTTGCCGATATCCTGGGCCGACATGATGGTTTCCTTCGCCAAATCGAATTTGGAACCACCGGCTTCGCCGGTAAGTCCCCGAAAGTCCGCATCCAAACCGTACTTTATCGGGTTCTCCCCGCCGTCTTCAGTCATTCGAGAACCGTCTTCGTGCCAAGCAGAGATGCGTACAGGACTGCGCCTCGTTTCTCTCTGTGGCCGACGCCTTGCAAAGAAGCGATCGTCGCGGGCGCCCCCTGTTCAAGTGCGAATGCGGAGAGATCGATTTAAGTACGGTTGACGAGAGAAAAGTCCGGCGCACTTAGTCGAAAACGCCGGTTTGTGTGGTGGTTGGGAGTGACTCAAATACTCGGCAGCGACGATGTTCCGTGCGACCCGCGTCCTTGGCATGGCCGTCCAGAAGACGACGACGGGCCTCGTGGGCCTCAAGGTGAACCCGAACTGGCGCAGCGACCTCATCCACCTCTACGGCGAGACGCTCAAGGCGACCGCGGTACGACGACGAGGCTACCGAGAGGCAACTTGCTCATGGCGGCGACGTAGACGCACTTGCCCGAGTGCCACTACCGCACGTCGGTGGAGCAGATCACCAACTTTCGCCTCAAGGTCGTGACGGACAACACCGATGTACGACGCCAACGCTGCCAGCACCTTGCGGAATGCTCATGCATGGGCGTAGGAAAACATTGTCGAGAAGACTGTCAACTGCGGCCAGGTCGAGGAATTAATAGAGCAGGCCGAGGACGAGCTGTTCTTGATCCCCAAGTACGCCGGTACGACGCCACACATTACCAACAACCACCGCTGGAGAACGCTCATGGCCATGATGTAGAATGGCGCTTGTGGGAACCCCCGGTCGCCCCGAAGGACCAGTAAAGACGATGCGCTCGAACGTTCGTGCCTGCCTACAATGGCTGCCCGTAACCTGTAATCCGATGAACCTCCATGTTGTTCATCCACGACTATGATGCTCTCCATCGTCCACTCAATGGGTCATTCGCCTGCACGACTACATGGCCATCACTGGCACGGACGAGAAGACATGGCAAATACAGCGTGTTGGTTGATAGCAGCGGGGCGCTTACGATCGGAGCTTGCGACTTCTTGTGATGTTGGCCTTGATACCCGTGAGTTCGCCGCCGTAGCGCGCGGCCTCGCCAACGCGCACGTCGCGCACTTGGCCTTTTCGTCGCACGAGCGCCTTCTCGTACTGGAGGCGCTTCTTGACGCGCGGGTTGCGGTTCACCTTGCTCTTGTGCGCCGTCAAGCCGCGGTTCTTGATCATCTGGTACGTCGCACCGCGCTTCTTGTCCTCATCGTCCTCGTCGTCCTCGGCTTCCGGGTAGTACGTCGGCTCGTGCGAGAAGAAGGCTTCCTTGAGGTTCTTGTGCTTGGTCTTGGTCGCGGCCACCGACGCGTAGAACGCGTCGGCGTCTTCGTCGATCTCGTCGTCGTCGTCCATCTTGCGCTTTTTGGACGCCTTCTTGGATTCCTTCTTGGACTCCTTCGTCGTCGGCGCCGTCGTCTCGGGGGCGGCGTCGCCCTTGAAGTAGTCGCCAAGACCATCGTCGTCGTCGTCGTCATCGTTGGTCGTCTCGTCGACCGGGATCTCGGTCGTAAGGAGCTCGTCGAGCTGGCCCTCGAGCCCTTCGTCGACGGCTTCGAGTGCGTTCAGCTTGGCGCGCATCTGCAGAATGTGCTGCAGCACCGGGTGGTCCTGGACAGTCTTGCCGGCCGCCTTGAGCTGGAGGTAAAAGCTGATGTTCATCGTGTAGTTGAGCAGAAGCGTCTCCTTCATCTGGATGTATTCGAGGCCGGCCGCGTACTTGGGCGCTGACTTGGTCTCGGCCCACTGCGTGAGCTTCTCGCGCGCCGGCTCGATCGACGTCGAGAGCACTTCCATGCACGCCTTGAGCTCTTCGAGAAGGCCGAGCAGCTCCGGCGACGTTCTATCAGATGCAAATAAGACCCGGAATCGAGGTCAAGCGGCGTACTCTTGCACGAGCGCAAGCTTTTGCTTCTTGGTCATCTTGGAGAAATCCTTGGTCACCTTCTCGACGGGTTCTTCGCCGTAGAGCGGGATGTCGGCGAGCTCGTCGCCGACACGCGTTTCTTCGTCGGCATCGTCCTCGGCTGCGTCGTTGGCGTCGACCACAAAGTCGTCTTCGTCCATCATCTCGGCCTGCTTGCGCTGGAGCTCGAGCGCCGCTTCTTCTTCGTCGCGCGCGGCTTCTTCCTGGTCCGAGAAGCCTTCGTAGTCGGCCGTATCCGCCGAGTAGAAGGCATTCTTGGACGAGCCCCACTGGTCCGCCATCTTGGCGATGCGCTCCTTCTCCTCCGTGTAGTCTTCGCCGTCGCTCTCGATCTCGTCGCGCTCTTCAAGAAGTTCTTCGTCGCCATCGACGTCTTCTTCATCATCGTCGTCGTCGTCGTCGTCGCTGCTCGCATGCAGCTGCATGACCTCTTCCTCGTCGCCCATGCCATCGTCGCTCTCCGAGTTGGCTTCTTCGAGCTCGTCCTCGGACGGGTCGTCGAGGAAGACGAGGTCATCCTTGCGGGGCTTGGCGCCCATCTGCTTGCCCTTGCGCTGCTCCTCGAGCTTCTTGGCGAGCCGGCGCTCGGCCCCGCCATCGCCCGTCTTGGCGCTCTGTCGTCCGCGTCGGCCCATGGAGATATATCGAGTCGATGGTCCACCAACCGCCTGCGATTGATTGGTGGCCAAAGCACCCGATACACGCATCGGATTGGCTACCTTCGGACCAATCACGCGCGCTTATTTTTCGAGTGCCAACTCTTCGAGGCTGGATCCTGACAGCAATCCTAACGTTAGCTACTCCACGAATACCGCCTCCAGTCGTATGTCGAGCGTTCGAGTAGGCTGCTATCTTATAGCATAAGAATATGCATTGGACGTGGGACGTGGGCGTAGTTTCGGCCTCGAGAAGCTTGTTGTCGAAATAGCACCAACATACTACGGCCCTTAAGGACGCAGTGTGCAAATGTTCAAGAAGCAGCCCGAGCGTTTGGCATTGAAGTGCCATAAGAAAAATTGAATCTAGTTTGCCACCAAGGTAGGAGTCGGAGCCAGTCCCTTGGTATCGGTCATGCATACGCGCGGCCTTAGCTTCGAGACGGTGTCTGCTGCACGCCCTACGCCACGTTGACGGTACATCAATCAATGCCCTCGATCGGTCTACAACGGCTGACCAAGAACTGAGCTGCGTAATAACTCATTTCAACAACATTTCAACAACCAAGAACTGAGCTGCGTGGTGCTCTGAAATCCACAAGTACGTGGGTCGCGCCACGTCTCGCGGTTCTCACTGGTATTACTAGTACGCGACAATCAGTGGACGATGCTCATCTTTGGCTTGGAAGGCTCATGTGCCACGTCCTTTGATCGTGATTTGACTCGGATTGCCATCGCATTTGTGTCTTGAACCACCTTAGGACTCCCCTTAGGACTCGTTTTATTTGAGGAGGTAACGTGATCTTGAAGGAAAGAGCACTTCTGAACTTGATTGATCCATCGACCTGCTAGTCATGGCGCAGTCCTTCAACACTCTAGCGGGATGTGAAGGTGACGTTGCTCGAGTGTATACAGCACTCTGGGGAAATAGGACATTCTGAGCTCCCTTGACAGCATGCAGCTGGGCTACATGCGCCAGAGCGGTGCTTTTGGTGACGATTATGCGCTTTAGGTTAGCGCGCAGCACCGCGTACAGTCAGCGCAGCAAACTACTGCGGTGGTCAAGGGCTCCGTTTCAGACGCAGGGGATCTGGCGCCAAACCAGTTGGTTGTCAATATCAGTTCTGAGAGGTCCAATATCCCATGCATCTTCTGCGTATATCGGTTTTGACAGTTCCTAAATATGATATATGGGAGGTTGGGCGTGGGGGTCGCGCAATTTGCAAGCCATGTCGTCCGACGAGGCCGAGACCGGGGCGGTGGCAGGCCCGACGGGCGCCGAGGCCATGAGCACGGAGACCCTGGTGGCGGCTGTCAAGGCCTACAAGGACCGCTGCGTGCGCCTCGAGACGCTCATCGCGCAGCAGAAGCATGCGATGCACGCGGTCGAGGAAGAGAACTCCAAGATGAAGCGCATCATGGTCGGTGCCAAGCGCAGCCTCGAGAACAAGAAGGCCGCGTGCGAAGCGCTCCAGCAGCAAGTGCTCGATCTCAAGGCCGCCGAGAAGAAGGCGCCGGACGCGGCCACGACTGCGAAGCGGGAGCCTCGGCGTATTCTGCAAAAGGTCAAGCAGGCAATGCCGATGGGCCCGACGCTGCTCTGGTGTCTTGTCGAGTACGCTAGCGACAACGACTTGGACGACGACGTGAAGCCGCCCGAGTGCGACTGGGTCGCCTTCCGCTCCGACGACGAGCTCCACGACTACATTCGCAAGACGAGCGGCGAGCCCCTTCGGCTGCCCGAGCTGTCGCTGCCACCGCCCGAGATCCAAGAAATGGTACGGGGAGGGATACATGCACGTTTCGATACAGCGCTTGTAGAAGCAAGAACTGAGCGAAGAGCTCGAGCGAGTCCAGGAAGAGTTTCGCCGATACCGCGTGCGGGCCGGTACGAGCCGCGCCCCGCATCTCCCTCATGCATCTCGGTGTAGAGATTACAAGGAAACAAAAGGACGCGGAAATCCGCAAGGTCATCGAGGCTCGATCCGCCGACCCTTCGTTTTGACTCGTGAGTAGATGAGCGCATCGACGCTGGCACGGCAGCAAGAGCAGCTCTCGGGCACGGACGTCCAGAACGAGCTCCAGGCAGCGCGGCTGCAAGTGCGCCGGCTCGTCCAGCTCCAGACGATGGCCGAAGAAAAGGTACCAGTCGCACAATCGCAACCACCCGGCTATCAGATCTGATGTAGGAAAGCGAGTGGAGTGAAAAGTACGCCAAGCTCCAGCGCGAGCACGAGAAGCTCAGCGGCACCATGGGCGAGACCGTCCTCGCGATGGAGTGGCGAGAACGGTACGCTCTCTGTCACTCGAACCGGCAGCGACGTCGCCGAGCAGGTACGAGGCGGTGCTCCGAGAAAAGACGGACCTCGAAGCCAAGCTCTCGTCGAGCGACGCCAGCTTCCAGCTCGCACAGGACCTCGATGGCAACGATGTGGCTAAGCTCAAGACCGAGTTTGCGCTCTACCGCAAGCGCGCCATGCAAGTCGTCGACCAAAAGGAAAAAGAGCTGCAGGCCGCCAAGGGCCAGCTCGGGTACCGATCGCGTCCCCGTATGACGTGCCAATGTGTACTGCCTAGGGACGCACCGCGCTCCAACTCATCGGGGACGTTCTCGTCGGCCGGCCTGCGACGCATGAGCAGCTCCAACAGCCTCAGCGGCTTTGAGACGTCGCCCCACGCACCGACGACCAACGAGTACCTCAAGAACATCGTCGTCAAGTACATGAGCACCGACCACGCCGAGGTAGGATCTCGCCTTCATATCAAGGCGCTTATAGCTCGACTAGGTCAAGGAGCACATGGAGAAGGCGATCGCGACCGTACTCAAGTTCTCGCCCTCGGAGCTCAAGCTCATCGAAGACAAGCGGCACGCGGCGTCGGGCTGGGCGCTCTGGTGACGCCGAGACGCGCCGAGACAGAGACAGCGCTGTATTAACACGAGGCACGTGTCGCCTGCGTTATCACGTGGCGACAGCAAGACTTCAAGTTGCAGTTGGGGCTGCGACAGCAAATGTCCTTGTCTGGCGCACCAACCTGGTTCTCTAGTGCGGGCGTAGACCCGTCGCAACGTCCGAGTCATATACGACGTGTTACGGTGTCCAAAAGCTGCATATACGATCGTTCCTGCATCAAGCGAAGCGACGACGCGGCTGCCCGCGGACAAAAGCTGTCGCCGGACGTATCCCAGTGCAAGTTGAAGTGCCGAATACATAGCCGTGCAACTGCAACGTGCGATGGATGGCGGTGCTGTCGCCTACCGTGGACTGCACCCACAGGTGTTGGATTCCTTGAGACGCCATTGGGTATTCTTGAAGTGAGTCACGGAGCCAATGCGAGCGGGCGGTCCGGAGCAAAGATCGTCTTCAAGGATATCCGGGCAAAGGGGTGCGACGCGACCCACGTGGTCGCTGGCTCTGCCACCTCATCCGTCGCCTTCCTCTTCCACGACCTCCAAGAAGCGACCTTTTCTCGCTGTCCGAAGCGCGATCCGCATCGACAAAGTCAAATTTTGCAGTGCGTGCAATGCGCCAATTCCCAAAATTTCGGAATCCCAAGCGGCCTTTCTCGGGCCAAAGATTCGAAAAGATCGACTTGGGGTTTGTATGGGCCAAAGTTCAAGCTCTGGCCCAAAAGCATCTTGAACTTTGTATACGCAGCCACTGTCCCATTCACCAAAACCAGCCGCGACGTGTCCCAGAGCATGGCCGACCAAGGAGGTCCTTCGAGCGCCGGGAGCAAGGTCGGCTTCTCACTTCAAAACATTCCTCCTCCCGCTCACGTCCAGCACTCCCGCGGAACCGGCCACGCTCCTCTTCATCCGACCATGACCCAAGACCGCGCCCCGACCCACGTCCAGCACCTCGCCGCCGGTGGCAAGGCTGCCACCATGGCCACGCTCGTCGCCGAGAAGGACGACGTCGACGTCATCGCCGACTACCTCAAGGAGGCCACGACGTACCGCCCGTCGATCCTCGTCGTCTGCGGCTCGGGCCTCGGCTCGCTCTCCAAGTGCCTTACCAACACGGTGACGATCCACTACAACGACATCCCGCGCTTCCCCAAGTCGACGGTCGTCGGCCACGCCGGCGAGCTCGTCTTTGGCGAGATCGAGGGCGTCCAGGTCGTCTGCATGCGCGGCCGCTTCCACACGTACGAAGGCCACGACATCCGCAAGACGACGCTCCCGATCCGCGTCATGAGCCTCCTCGGCGTCAAGTTCCTCATCGTCACGAACGCCGCCGGCGCCTTGAACGAGACATACAACGTTGGCGACGTCATGATCATGGCCGACCACCTCAACATGCCCGGCCTCGCGGGCAAGCACCCGCTTGTCGGCCCCAACGACGACCGCTTTGGCGAGCGCTTCACGCCGCTCTCGGACGCGTACGACGTCAAGCTCCAGAACCTCGCGTGGCGCATGGCTAAGCAACACGAGATGACGCACAAGGTGCGCCGCAACGGCGTCTACTGCTTCGTCTCGGGCCCGACGTACGAGACGCCCACCGAGTGCCGCCTCCTGCGCCTCGTCGGCGGCGACTCGGTCGGCATGTCGACGGTCCCCGAGGTCATTGTCGCCCGCCACTGCGGCATGAAGACGGTCGGCCTCTCGCTCATCACCAACAAGGTGGTCATGCCGGGTACCCAGCGCACGGCGATCCCGGCCTCGCACCAGGAAGTGCTCGACGCGGCGCTCGCGACGCAGACGCAGCTTGAAAACTACGTCAAGGACCTCATGGTGGCCATTGGCACGAGCTACGACGACGAGTCGCTCTCGGAACTCGTCGACGAAGAGTAAACTGCCTTGTCGCCCGACCAAATTATGACTTACTTAGATGTTTAATAAATTTGCCTATTCTCTCCTACCCACGCTGCAACGTCTGACTCTACGACGCGTCCGAGAGGCGGGTAAAGACGCGGATCGCGCCGTCGTACGTGGCCGTGACCATGTACCCCGTGCAGGCTTGGACGTGCACATTGTCGTGGTCGGTCGTCGGCAGTGGCGCCAGTGCAAACGTACTCGCCGGGGCAAAGAGCGCGACCGTCACGACGCCACTCGCCCCATCGACCGCTACACCACGCTCTGCTTCCCGGCCTTGCGTTGGTCAAAGTACGTACCGGTGAAGTACTCGAAGGACTGGTTGCGATCTTGCTTGCTGCCAAGGAGACTGGAGCTGTGCGCACTCGACGTGGCCTTGTGCCAGATGTACACGTTGCCGTTCTCTGAGCCGCAAATGACATAGTCCCCGTCTTGACTAGAGAGAACTTGTCGTATCAATGCAGAAACCTTGCGCGACGGACCTGAAGCGGCCCTTGATCTGGAGGTATTCGTTGCGCAGCCCCTTGTACTTGCACACGCGAGCGTAATTGTCGACCGAGAAGAGCCGCATGCGCGAGTCGTTGGTCGTGACGAGGAAGAACTTGCCTTCGGGTGTGAACTCGATGCCCGTGACCTTGCGCCCTTTTCGCGTGGCGCCGCGAGCGTTGCGGCAGTCGATCTGCGTGTAGTAGTTCATCGCTTGGTGGTTGTTGACTTGGTACAAGATGCATTGGCCGTGGAGAAGGCCGACAATGACGCGGGACCCGGACGGGTGGAACGTCGCCGCCGTGATCATGACGGGCGCTTGCACATACGAGACGACGCAGCCGTCGGGAATGTTCCAGATCCGCGCCTTGTTGTCGAAGCAGCCGGAGAGGAAGAACCGGTCGTCCTTCGGATGAAAGTCCACGGCTGGGACGCTGTCGGGGTGCTGGAACACATGCAAACACTCTTCCTTGGAGATGTGCCAGAGCCGCACCGTCTACGCAGTTGCGGTAGGCTGCATCCTCATGATGCTGTGTACCTTGTCCATGGACGCCGACAAGATAAAGTTGCTGCGGCTCCACGAGACATCGACGATCGGCATCGAATGGCCCTAGCATCGACGGCATTGTCCGGGGTTTGTATCGAGTCGTCGCGTACTTGGTACGACTGGTCCGGCGTCTCGAGGAAGAGAGCGCGTGGTGCGGTCTCGGCGTCGGCGCCGCCGAGCGCGTGCACCTTCCAAACGCGTAGAATGGCATCTTGGCCGCCAGTCACGAGCCGCGCGCCGTCATGGCTAAACTTCATCGTCCAGATCGTGCCATGGTGGCACGTGATGGTCTGCACAACGGTGAGCGCACTGAACTCGCGCTTGTCCTTGGTCGACGACCCGCCCTAACGCATATCATCCCATGCGCCCAAGCAGCGTACTGGATTCTAAGTACGTGGACGGCGCCGGCCATTGGCTTTGCTTTGGCCTTGGGCTGCTTGTCCTTCTTCTTAAAGGTCATGCGCAGTCGCGCCTTGATGGACGTCTTGGCCTTCTCTTCCTGTATGTGCGGCTGCTCCATGCGCATGAGCCTCCGTGCAAGGGTGATGATCGAGGACCTCGGACTCGTCGTCGGCGGGCGGCTCGAAATTCTGCGGAAACATCGTGTAGCAGTCAACAGGGTGGGCCTCGAGCTCGCGGATGTCGTAGACTTCGCCCGTGTCCTTGTTGCGCACGACAAAGACGTCGATGGCGTCGCTGGCGGCGGGTGGCAGCGGCTCCTCTGGCCGGACTGCGCTCTCCTGTAGCTGCTCTGGTATCGGCGGCAGCTCTACGAGCCATGATCACGCAGCGCCCATCGATGTGGATGCAAGATTACCTGTCTTGCTCGGTGGGCATGGCACGACGACCGATCGCCTTGGCGACTGCCCTTCCTCGTCATGGGCGTCGTAGAACTACATGCAGCTCATGCAGTAGGCGCCATCGTCCTGCGCGTGAGCTACGTACGTCTTCCTCGGACGCGCCCGTCGTCTCGTCCGAGGACATGGACCGGGTCCGCGCCGGCTTCTCGGGGCTCGCGGCTACGGCGCCGTCCATCTTCGGATCTTCGCGATAAAACCACCGCGAAACCGGATGTCCGGATATCATAGTTGTTATCCGGAAGATCGTCGTGAACGCTTCAACGACAACGGTGCATGCATTAAGTGCTGCCGTTGGGCATTAGAATGGTCTAGTTAGTAGAAACGTGTCGACTATAGTACATTTCGAACGTCGTCTCGGTCCAAACAAACGTAAAAGCAAGGGTAGACGAGTATAAGAGATACACTTGGTGCGACTTGCGCTTAGTCGAAGTGCCGACTAAAGAAGCGACCGACACGACAGCTTGAAGCATGTTGATATAGAGAGCTTGTGTCCAACATGCCAGAGCTTTTTATAGCCAAAAGTGCAGAAATCGTCATTTGGTACCGCCAGCTGCCTCTCCGACCAGAAGCGTCTTCGAGTCATGCGACGAGCCAAAGTCGCCGACGCCCAAGCACCTAAGCGCACCTACGGCGTGCGTTGGCACCGCCTTGGCTTCCTCGTGAGCTTCGCCTCGCTCTGCAACGTCTCCTCCATGGTAGGCTCGTGGCAGTCTTTCTCCCCTGTGGACGCATACTGTACTCTAGCCGCTCGCTGCATACCTCTCGGAGCCGCTTCCATGGCAAGGTGCACTCAGTCCTCCCCAGACGTATGCCAACTACACCGAGTTCAACACGGCGTATCTCGAAAGACACCAGCAACGCTACTCGAATGCGACGCTGCCGACGGGAACTCTCTACATGGTGGATGACATAAACAATTCCCAAGTGACGCGGTCGTTGCTTCGCTTGCAGCAGCCGCCCATGTACACTGACTAGTGTCTCTCGGTGTATCTCTTGGGCCTGCCGGGTCTTATTTACTACACCAAATCGCAGATCGATCTGCTCTGCCGCATTCTCACAGCTCCCAATACGACGTTGCAACACCCCGAAGGCTCGTGCTATCAAAACCATTTGTGCTCGTTTACCTTTGGCCGGTCGTGTCTCTGGCTCGAGCCCGGTGACGCCATCTCTGACCCACCAGCGTCATCGGGTGTGGCGACGCTGTACTTTGTCAACGAAGCCGCGCGCCATCCGCTGGTGGTTTGGCTCATGTTGATCTATCGCATATGTACGACGCTTTTTGTGTGGTACCGTCTCTGGGCGCACTACTACCGGCACTGCACTCAGCTCGAATCGCTCGTACGCCGGTGTGGGCACCGGAACAAGATGCCGTCGGGCAGCTGGTCGTATGAGCTCGTCCTTGGCGACCCAACCGCGATTGTGCTACTGGATCCGATCGTGGCTACGCTCTACTACCTGGATATTTGGTTGAGTTGCACGAGCTTTGGCACAGCCACGATGCAAGTCCAGGCCAGCGCCAACGTCATGTCTCTGCTGCTTGGTATCACCTACCTCGCGCGCTCGGTACTCGGGTCCTAGCCTCTTAAGTTTGATAGATATGCGATGTAGGTCTGGTTTGCGTACTGGGGCCTCTGCCTCGTCTCGTATGTACTCAAGCGCTGGAGGAAAGAACAGTGCTTTTCGGAAGTCGACCCAACGCTTGTAGCGATCGCCGTGACTCTCAGCGGTCCCATCATGACGTATCTGAACGGTCACGTGACAATATTTGTCCGCTTCTACCAGTGGTTGTTCGACTGCCTCGTCCCAACAGATCGCCAAAACGAAGAGGTCGAAGGCGCGCTCGTGTGTTTTGTCTTTACGCTTTTCACACTCAACTTGCCGCTAGTCCACGGGCTAGTATCGGGTTCGCCCTTTGTGTTCAGTCAGTTTGACAAACAAAGTTTTGCTGTGCGTAGCCCGCCGGCGCCGTCATCGCAATATCGATTATAGCGCCTGCACGTACAACAACTTCAAGAGCGCGGTTCTCTTGCGACTTGCGGCGGCACTGCGTCTCACGCCGCTGTATCCACCCCGCGGTGGCAGCATCTACGAAGCGATGGAGGCGAACCCGCGACTCAAGCGCTCTCCGACGATTAGCTTGCGGGGGACGGACTGCTTTCTGCTCTGCTACTGCGATGGAGAGCTCACCGAGCGGCTGCGTCTGAGTCTCTTGACGAATGTCGACGGAGACCTCCCACGATCAACGGAGCCGTCCGAGTTTGTCGTGTACGAGCTGCAATCGCCCTCGGCGGGCGATTGCGATGCCATACTTGGGCCGCAAATGTCAACAAGCAACTCTGCGCTACGCGCGCCACCCGATGCATCATTATGGTGCATTTAACTACGACGTGATGTGAACAAGAATCGTTCAGGACGGAATATCTCATGTATGTTGTCAAATTCACGGTCGGCAGCAACACGGCGCTGCTCGTGGCATGCTGTACGGCATCTGCTCTCTCCGAACGCCACGTACATTGCGGATCTACTCTGGCTTGTAACCGCCAGCCCCATGTGTACTAAAAGGCCTCTCGGTGCTGGAAGCAGGTATTGCAAGCGGTCTCGTTCGCGGTCTCGTCGATGCATATCCAGCGTCCGTCACTCCCGACCGAGGTATGTTCTGGCCGCCGCGCTGGAGGTCAAAACGTACTCGTCCGTTGTCGTTGACATGAGCTGGTCGCTGCGCATTCGTCGCTCGAGCTCAATGACTTGGCCGTTTTGGGCACCATTGTCAGTGGTTGGCACTTGACGCCATCGCCATCGCCGTCAGGGTTGACGCCGCCTGGAATCGCATGCCTCCATGCCGAGCTGAACGATGCCAAGATGCGAGGCGTCCGCGTTGCGTGTACTTGTCGATGTCTACTCGCTAGTATTGGCGCTGCGGGACGTCGCCAGCGCCTCTCGAAGCGACGGCCAAGTGACGCGGCGACGTCCTTGAGTTCGTCGACGCAGATGCTGCAGACGCTGATGCTATGGGAAGAAACCTCCAACACTGTGACTCTTGATAGCTACGTCAACAATCTTTCTTTCTCCAGCCAAGCCGGGTACGCTGCGCTCACCGACTCGCTTCAGGTGGTGCGCCCCCTCTTGGATGTGGTGCAGGACCTTGACGGCGACGATGCCTCGCCGCACCGACTCCCGCCGGATAGCATCTCGATCAAGATACTGCGCAAGACGTGTCGCAACCTCCCACTGGACGCAAAAGTCTCGGCCGCCGAGCCCCTCCCTGAATCTGAATCGGTGTTGTATGCACAACGGCACAGTATGCTGCCACGTCA
>NW_008246101.1:268485-270186 GCF_000281045.1 Saprolegnia diclina VS20 | reverse complement strand
GCCCCCTCTTGGATGTGGTGCAGGACCTTGACGGCGACGATGCCTCGCCGCACCGACTCCCGCCGGATAGCATCTCGATCAAGATACTGCGCAAGACGTGTCGCAACCTCCCACTGGACGCAAAAGTCTCGGCCGCCGAGCCCCTCCCTGAATCTGAATCGGTGTTGTATGCACAACGGCACAGTATGCTGCCACGTCATTAGGAAATTAACACAGAACAATCTCGTCTCGTATGCAAATGCTTTTTCACACGGGCAATTAACGGCTTGAAAATATTTTCGGCCATTGGCTTTTTGGAACCAGCGACGCCGAGCGTGGCAGCCCGAGCGACGAGAGCGATGGAGCCTCCGAGACCGCAAAAGCGCGCCGCTTCGAGCGCCTTTGCCACGACGCAGCCTCGCAGATCACGCCTCTCCAGCGTGCGATACAAACTCCAAGTACACGGCGCGCGGCGATGGCTTGAACGCCTTTACAGCCCTCGGCGGCGCAAGTGATCTTGATGCTTCAGAAAACGAATTCGCATGTCCCTCTACGACCCGCTCTACCACCAGAAGCGCGCTGCAAAGCTCGCCGATGCCAAGTTGGCGGCCGAAGATGCCCTCATGCGGAAGCCAAGCCCGACGGCGGCCTTGAACCTTGGTTCGCGTGCCACCGCGTTCGGGCGCAGCAAGACCCCGACGGTTGTCCGCCAGCGCGCGGCTCCAACTGTCCCGGTGACTGCGCGATCGACGATTCGGTCGACGCAAACGCCCGCCACGACGGCGGTGCAACCTCTGACGGCAAGCAGCCGCACCTCGACCACCGCCGCGCAGCGTCGCACACCGGTGACGAGCGTCGCGACTGCTCCGTCAAGTACCACCACGGATGCCATGCCTGCTAGCGCGGCATCGACGACCACGACTGAGGCGATCCTCGGTCAGCTGCGTTCGGAAGTAGCAACTCTCCAAGCGCAGGTCGTCATCCTCCAAGCCAGCCTCAACGCGTCGATGGACACGGCCAAGACACGCACCTCGGAGCTTGATCTTGCCCATGCCCAGCACGACGCTGATCTCGAGACGCTTGGAACTCAACTTCAGGCCTCGCGCGATGTCGTTGCGCATCTCGAGGAATCACTCGAAGTTTCGGAGCACGCAACTGCGACCGGTGCCTCGGACCTCGCTCTTGCTCGCTCGGAGCTGGCTGCATCCCGAGCGCAGCACGACGACGACATCAAGGCCCTCAAGGGCAACCTTGAGGAGGCGCGTCAAGCGGCTTTGGCCGGCGCCTCGGAGCACGAAGCGGTCGTCCAGGCGCTCCATGTCGAGCACGAGAAGGCGCTAGCCGCCAAGGGTGCCGAGTTTCGAGACAAGTACGAAGATGCTGTACGCGGCCGCCGTGTGGTTTGCCCTGCTTGCAGCGACGTCGATGAATGGAGTCAGTGGGCCGTCTTTGATGGGCCGCTTCTCGAAGATACGGACTTTGACAGCGACATGGAGGTGGTTCTTGGTGAGCCGCCGGCACCGCCAGAGCTGGTCGCAGCCGCAGAGCTTGAAGCAGAACGCAAGGCTTACGAGGCGCTCAAAGCGCAAGCCGACGATGCAGCTGCCCGCGCCGCATCGAACGAGCTGCGCCTCGAGAACAAGATCTTGAAGCTCATGACGACCATCAACGATCTCTCGGCCGGTGTCAACGCGCTCTCGTCCGACAAGTCGGAGCTCGCAG
>NW_008246101.1:247981-266366 GCF_000281045.1 Saprolegnia diclina VS20 | reverse complement strand
CTCTTCAAGCGTACGCAAGAGCTCTCGAAACAAATCCGGGACCTCGAGACACAGCTGCACCGACTTGGGTACGACTAGCGACGACTAACTCTTTTTGAATACGTGTTTTGCATAAGATCGTAGTTGTAGTTCAATCTAAGTTGGATACTGTTGCCACCAACACCCGCGACAAGGTGCGCAGAGGCTCTCAAACGAAGCAGTGCCGGATGGACGCGGATGTCCATTCTGTTTCAAACAGAGTTACAAACAGTGTTTCAAACAGTGCTTTCGGTGAAACTGCCACAAAACACTGGTTACCGCCATCTGCTGCATCCAGTGGCTCCAGTATCTTTGCCTGCTGCGCTCGCATCGAGCTGCGCGGCCATTCGCGTCGCAAGCGAGAGCTATTGAGATTGGTTTTATCCTGTATTTACATAGCTATATACAGTCCATCGCACGCTGGCAGCGCGGTCGACTGCGTCAAGCCATTGCCAGCACCTCGATGGTGCACACCAGTCGTTCGAGCCTCGATTATCCGGATCCGCATACGGCGCCCGTTGCTGGCGTCGTATTGGTGCTTTTTTGGCCGACGACCCGACCACCACGATGATGCTTGCGACCGGGACGACGGTGCAGCTCAAGACCGCAGCCATGCTGGTCAAGGAGCGGCGGATCGAGTTCCGCCGGGCGCGCAAGGCCGCCAACGCCGGCGCCGCGGTCGTCGTGGCCGGCGACAAGGCGGCCAAGGGCGCGAAAGCCAAGAGCAGCTCGCTCATTGACGTGCATGAGATCCACCGCGTTGTCAAGTGGAAGGTCCCGCGCAAGATTGGGCCGGGTCTCTCGAACCTCGGCAACACGTGCTACCTCAACTCGGTGCTGCAGTGCCTCCTCTACTCGCCGGCGCTCGTCCAGTACTTGCTGCCCCGCGCGACGGCAAAGGCGACGCCGCAGCTCAAGTCGGGCTTTGCGGCCGAGAAGGTCATGGCCCGGCTCATTGCGCAGATGCACGCGTCGAATGCGCCGCGCGTCGTGCAGCCGCGCGAGCTTGTCGTGAACCTCAAGCAGATTGCCAAATTCTTTCGCATTGGCCGCCAAGAAGACTCGCACGAGTTCTTCCGGCACCTCCTCGATGCAATGCACAAGCAGGCGCTCAAGGCCGCGGGTCTCAAGGACGACAACTCGCCGCTCTCTCTCTCGACGCTCGTGCACTCTGTCTTTGGCGGCTCGTTGCGCTCGTACGTGCAGTGCGCCAAGTGCAAGTACGTCTCGGAGCGCCTCGAGCCGTTCCTTGACCTCTCGCTCGAGATCTCGTCGGGCATCTCGACGATCGCCAACGCGCTGCGACACTTTACAGCGGTGGAAACGCTGGATACAGAGAACGCGTGGAAGTGTTCGGGCTGCAGCCAGCGCAGCCGCGCGAGCAAGGGCCTCTCGATCCACAGCGTCCCGAACGCGCTTGTGCTTCATCTCAAGCGCTTTGACGTCTTCCGCGGCAAACTCAAAAAACACATTGCCTTCGATGACGTCCTCGACCTCAACCTCGGCGGGTCGGTGCTGAGCGCCAAGTGCGCCGAGAAGAAGCTCGCGCGCTACAAGCTCACGGGCGTCCTGGTGCACTCGGGCATGTCGCCCGACTGTGGTCACTACTACGCATTCGTCAAAAGCCCGGCCGGCCAGTGGTTTGAAATGAACGACGAGAGTGTCCGCATGGTGCAGCTGCAGACCGTGCTCTCACAGCGCGCGTACATGCTCTTCTACACGCGGGACACGGTGCCCAAGGCGCCGACACCCGAGCAACCGGTGGCCGCCGCACCGTCACCGACACTGACACCGACACCGGTGGTCGACGAAGCGGTCCCGACCAAGGTCGTTGTCGACAAGGACGATGATGTGACGTCGGAAGAGAGCGTCAGCGACGACGACGACGAGCGCACTGTGGTCGAGAACGAGCCCGAGCTCGTCAAGGGCGGCTCGCTCAAGACCGTCATGACGCCAATGGCCTTTGCGCCCACCTTTACGGGCCGCATCGGACGCTTGTCCCGCTTCGGAGCCCCGTGGAAGCGGTACGTCGTGCCCCGGCGCAGGCCCAAGGCGCCGGTCGATGTCCAAGCTGCACCGGTGGTCGTTTCCAACAAGCCGGCTGCCGAGCCGATTGCGATCAACCCCAAGACCCTCAACAAGAACAGTCTCTTTGGCGCCGAAGTGCCCCAGTGGAACGACGACGCAGTCGATGACGCGACGCCGCTCGACGCGCAGAGCATTGCGCTGCAGACGGAGCACAACAAGAAGGTCCGGCTGCTCAACCAAGAAGTTTTCAAGCACAAGAAGAAGGTCGGTCTGGACCTCTGGGACCAAACGCTCGACCTCGGCAAGATCAAGAAGGTCAAGAAGCGCAAGGAGTTTGTCGCGAACGAGGGTGCGACCAACCAGTTTCAGCGGGCGCTCGAGGTCAAGAAGAAGGCCAAGCGTGTATGATGATGATGGACACTTGCGCCCGCAACTGCGCCTTAGACGATAAACGAACCTCAGAAGGATCCGAATATATACCTAGTATTATGACTGTACAACCCATCGTTGATGCACATCATAACGTCGTCGCCATCGGCAGAGGGTCCCATGCACGACTCCAGGAGCTGTCGCCAGGAGTCTCGAGGTTGCTGTATAGGTTGCGTGCGAATAGCCATTTTAATTTCGGCATGTGCCACTTATGAAGGAACGAGTTGATTGGTCAATAGAAAACGACCCATTATCGGGACGTCGGATTTGAAATTTGCGATGGCATTCCGTGGACGAGGACGCGGCCGCGGTGGCGGCGGTGGCTTTGGCGGCCGTGGCATCAGCGTCGCCGACATCGTCGGTGGCACCATGGAAGAGCTGGGAATCTCGCACACGCAGATGATGTCGCTCAACGTACGCGACGCCCTCCGGCGACAGCTGCTCATGCACGCAATGTGCGTAGGGCGAGACCACGCCGCTCTTTCCGCCCATCAAGCTGCCCGCGCCCGCGCCGCTCACCGACTCGGACAAGTATTTAGTGCACAAGATGCGCATTGTCGCCGACCGCATGGTCAACTTGTACCCGTCGGCTCACCAAAAGACGGACGTCAGCGACGACGCCGAGATGGTGCACGTGACTGTGCCCGAGGTACCCAACTTTGCAGCGAATGGCCTCGTATGGCGCTGCGTAGATGGCCATGGAAGACCCGCTCGTGTGCTTTGTCCCGCGCGAAATCAACGAGAGCATGAGCCACGAGCTGCTGACGAGCACGGACGGCCGCGCTGCGATCTTGCGTCCGCGCGCGTTCGAGCAGACGCTCAAGTCGCTCGAGCAAAAGGAAGGCAAGGCCAAGCCGGACGCTCTCGACGAAGAAGAGGAAGCCGACGAAGACGAAGACATGGTAGACATGCTACTGGCAATGCATGCTCACAGCAGGCGTGTAGGGCGACGAAGAGATCGATGACTACCAGCAAGACTACTATGGCTCGGACGACAATGACAGCGACGGCGGCTATGAGGAAGCATACTAAATCGGACAAGAAATCCGCTAATATCGTAGAGCTATCTTGTGTATATCTACGCAAAGGCGCTTCAAGCTCTCGCAACAACGCGCTGCAGGCTGCTCAAGGCGCCAGTGCACTCAGCGCTACAAGTGTGTAGATCATGACATTTGTGCACCTAGGCGCAGCGCCCCTTGCGAGCCTAGTACGAGCTCACCAGCTCAAGCGAGGGTATCGTGAGAAGACTTCAACCCTGCCTTCAACCAGGCCTGAAACAGCCAGCGTACTTTGCACTTGTAGCCAATAGAGCTTGGGCGGTGTGATCAACTAAACACACCACATGTACTATTACTAGTACGTGACTAGCTCGCTATCATGGCTTGGCACTGGGCTGGGAGCTGGGTGCTGGGTGTTGGGCGCTGGGGCAACAAGCGGCGACCACATCATCGATGTCCAGTTCATGCCTTTCCATTTCAGCCAATCGAATGCACCTTCAAGCTGATACCGCGCACGGATTGGCTAAAAAGCGACGGCTGCCTTCGTTGCGCTCCGTTACCACTGGCAGAAACACGCGTCAAATGCTCCGACTTTTAGCCAATGCGGCGGCGGAAGCTTGGGCGCTGGACAATGGAAACGCGTTGCTTGGTAGATGGTGCGTATGAGAAGAGAGGTGGTAGGTGGTGAGTTTCATAAAATTAACGCTGGTCCGTGGACGACCTCGCACGCTCAAACGACGACGGGGACCTCGTCAGTCTTGGAGTGGGGCAGCCCGCCGACGTGGTCGTCATGATCTTCGTCCCCGCTCTCGGCCTTGGCGTCCGAGTCGTCGCTCTTGTGGCCGATGTGTCCCTGCAGCGGTTCGTAGTTGACCGCCGGCGCAATGTTTATGATCTTGGGTCGGGCAATCATGTCGCCGGGGCGCGGGCGTGTACGCGGGCGGCCGCGCGGCTTGCCCGTGCTGTTGCGCACCTTCTTCTTGAGCTCGTCCGCGAGCGACGCAGGCATCTTGCTCTTGTCGTCGGGCGAGATCGAGCCGTCCGTGATCGACGACCGGCGTCCGTGGTGGTCGTCGTCGTGGTCCTCGAGCGCATCCGACTTGGCAAGCGCATCTTCCTTCGTCTTGCCATTCGGCGCGACCATGACAACGGGAGGTGTCGACGGGTTGTTCACGGGGAACTTAAAGCCGACCGGGAGGAGCGGCATGCCGAATGGCCACACAGGTACCTGGAGCTGCGCGTCGCTGAGCTGCGCCTGGATCGCAGACGCTTGCTGGGCGGCGGCGAGCATCTTCTTGGACGGGCGGCCGCGCTTCTTCTTCTTCGGGAGCTCGTCCGTTGCGCCGGGCTGCGCGAACGGCAACATCATGGGCATCATCATGGTCATCGGGAACATCATGCCCATGGCGGCCATTGGCATCGTCAGTTGCTCCTTCTCCTTCGGGTCCATCTTCTTGAGCTCCTTCTTCTTGTCGTCGCGGCCATCGGACTCTTCGCCACGGTCAATCTCGTCGGTATGGTCATCCATGTCGGTGCCATCGAGGCCCTTCGTACGGATCTTCCGCTTCTTCTTCAGCGGGTCGTCCATCATCTTGGTCGCCATGCGCTCCGCGCTCGTCCAAAGCGCCGATACAATATCTTGTGATATCCTCGGAATTTTGACCAACCTCAGGCCCCCGTGCCAGTTCAGTGACTTCCATACAACAACCAAGCTTAAATGGGGAGCCCTACCCCTTCCCCGAACTTTAATTTCAACCAATCGTAGTGAGTTCGAAGCCGGAGGACTGGTTGGCGGCCCTCCATTTTGGCCAATCGCTGCACAAGAAACCGTGTCGACCAATCCGAACGCCGGAATCCAAAATATGGAATTTTGAATTACCCGATTTAAATTTTAGCCAATCGAAGACGAGGATACCGATGCGGCGTGCTGTCTGTCTTTGCTCCACGCTTCGGCTCCACGACTCCGCTTGCACCCGTCGCCTTCCCTTACCCCAGTCCGCTCTCGACGCCGTCTTCGCGAACATTACAAAGCTCAAAGAGGCAAAGCGACCATCTTCTGGCTTTTCTGACACTATTTTTTACTATTTTTCAAAAGGTAAGCAGATTCGAACGGCAATCTCGCCACCAAGGGAATAACTACCGTAGTTATTCCCTTGCCTTCCATAGACTTCCTTGAAATGACCCCATGCACGCCAGCCTTGCACGCTAGCCTTGCAGCAATGCGCGCTCAGACACGCACCAAAAAGTACCTTTTGAGCTGCCAATCGTCGGCGTCGGTTCTCACACTACGACGAGTTGGGGACCGTAGCGCTGCCTCTGCTCGCAGACTCGAAGTTATTCCAATCGCCCTTGCGTTCTCATACAGTGTTGCTGCGCAGCGTGTTGAAGCCCGTCGATGCAGCTTGAAGTTGCCGATCTTCTTTGTCCGGATACAAATGTGGTATCCGGTCAAAGTGCCGTTGCAGGTGGCCATTTCCACATATCTTTGCATGCGCGCCCACATTGCCCTCGTGGCGGTCACGCTCTCCGTCCTGCTGGGCACGAGCGTGCTCTGGTGCTCGTACCAGATGCTGTCGCCAGAAGAGTCGAGCGACTTTGGTACGCTCATCATTGTCGTTGCCAAGGTGCCTTACTTATCGTCGACGTTCATGCACGGTTAGGGTGGACGACGGCGTTCCGACACGAGATGAGCGTCGCCAGCAACGACCGCCTCTTGCGCCAAGAGACAGCGCGTGCGCCGGCCAATGCGACGAGCGAATAATAAGGGCGCTGTATACATAACTTAGGAGAAACCCTCGACCTCATACGTGCGCGCGCCGCTGGTAAAAGAGGATGTAGGCTGTGCCGCTTGAGACGTGCGGCTTCTTGATGCCCGAGACCGTCTCGTCGTTAAAGTCGTACCACTGGTCGTTCTCGGGGTTGCGGCATTCGCTACACCACGCCGTGCATAAAACGTCACCTCAACTCCCATAGGACGACGTACGCGGTGTAGTGCCCGCCGTTGAGCGAGCCCATGTGGTGGATGACCCCGATAAGATCATAGTCCCAGCACTTGTCGTAGTCTACACCGACAATGCCACCTCGTCGTCGCAAACGCAAGCGGACGTACGCAGGTTGTCCTTGGTGCAAAACTCTTTGAGGTTGAGCCCGTCGGCGGGAAACTTGATTGGCGTCGAGATCTTATCGCGGCTAAAGGTCGAGTACGAGAAGCGCTTAAGATGCAGCACGAGCACGTGCGGGCATCTACATGCCGAGTTGTCATCCCTAGCATCGGAGCAAACGCACCGCTGGAGGTTGATCTTCTTGACCACCGACCGGTGCGTCTTGCACTTGGCGCAGTAGAATGCGTCGTCCTCCTGGATATGCTCTTCTTCCGTGTACGCGCGCAGGCAGTCTTCGACGGGCACGCCATTGTCGTCGTCGGTTTTGAAGCGAGACGCCAAGCTCTTGCCTTTCTTGGGCACCGGAATCTACGTGAGATAGTCAGATAGGCGCGAGGGCCGTCGAGACCCACCGAGAGATCCCAAAAGACGTCAAAGCACACAGACCGGTGCTGGCACGTTTGGCACGTGACTTCGGAGCGCAATTGGCCGCAAAACTGCTCCGAGAGCGCGCTCATGTTGCGCTGCACGTAAAACTGCCAGTACTCGTCCGAGACGTCCTTGTCGCTCGCGCTCGGGCGATCTACATGGTGCAGGTTGATGACAACAATCGTTCTCGGTTTGTCTACCGGGGATTTCGTAGTACGCTGGTTTTTTCTTGATCCTGTTGAGATCTTCGTGGAGACCGTCGACGAGGAAGCGGAGAAACTCTTGGGCGTCGTGCTGCTCGTACCTAGTCGTCGATTGTGAGCATTTGCCGAGTGCGATTTACGCACCCAATGAAGCGCGACGCGAGCTTGCCAACTACGCGCTTCAACTCGACAGGGCGCGTCGAGCTAAACTCGGCTTGTTGCCACAGCACTTGCGTCAGGTCGCCAAATACACTAGACATGTACAAAATGCCAAGAGATCGTGTATAGTGGGAGGTATACCACGCGAGTTTGCCTTGGGTTGGACTGGCTTCGTTGAGTTCCTGGAGGTGCTGCCCCATGCGGAAGTACCGCATCACGAGCGGGACGTTGCTCAGGCACTGGAGACAACTGTTCATAAAGCTACGTCGAGAGGTTGATCGGGCTTTTGCATGAATGTGAACGAGATACCACGTGTTGCCGAGGTTCTGAAGCCCGACCAGGCCCCTCGTGGCGCTACTTCGCTCCTTCATCACGATCGAAGTCGACGAGGTTGTGATGCCGGCGTTGGCGAGCCGCGCCGAAATGGAGAGTGCATCAAGACGTGTCTCGTCCAATCTGGGCTTGACAATTGCGTCTTTGGCACAGCCAGGATACGACGTGTACGTCGAAGACGCGGGCGGTAGCTGCACTGTCGACGCGTTGCCGTCGTCGTCGTTCTCCGAGTCGTCGGTGCTCGATTTCTTGGAGCGTTCGTCGGCGTCGGGGGCCGGCGCAATACTGTTTTGATTCGAGAGTGGTTGCAACCGCGGTGACTCGCGCTGCTGGCGACTCGCCCGCGAGAAGAGACGGTTGCTCGGCAGCCGCGTCGTCGTCGTCGTCGTCGTCTCGATGTTGCCGGCTTTCTTTCGTGGGCCCGTGCGAATGTGCACTGTCAAAAGCGTGCATGAGATCTTATAGTCAAGGGATTGACCGTCGTACCCATCTTGTTGAGCATGTCGTCGTTCGTAGTTGCTGCCACGTCGGGCGGCGGTGCGTCGGCGAGGTCCTTGTTGTTGTTGGCAGTTGCGGTCGTAGCACTCGGGGGGGCGAGCGACCGCGTTGGGGGGGTTGGAGACGGAAGGCCGGACGTCGCTGGCTTGGCCATTCACTTGTGCACCTTGGAATCTTAAATGCTCACGCCACGCGCTCTCAACCGCAGACGCCATCTTGGCTACGCTGGCGTGGGATTGGCTCCGTCGACCTCACCGGCTCAACGGAAACCGTTGACAGCCCTTGGGACCCAATCACGACACAAAGTGTCCTTAATATCAGCTGTGAAACGTCATAGTATTACTTGGATGGACGAAATAGTGTCTTCTCGACACGCGCCATCACGAGCGAGGGCCTCTCACGGCGAGGCGTCTTGAAACTCGCTCAAGTCGTCAGTGGCGAGGCGAGGACTGCGAAGGGCACTGGCGGTATCTTCTTCGTCGTCGTCGTCGTCCTCGCTCTCTGCTTCGTCAAGGTCATTTTGAGCTTGACGAGCCATGGCCGTAGCCGCAATCGTCAACGCTTCCTTGAGCGTATCGATCTCGTCCTTGTACTCTTGCAGCGTCCGGTTGAGCTGTGCGGTGGCACTGTGTTCTTTGGAAAGAGACTCGTGGAGCTGTCGGCTCACCATCTCGAGCTGCTGTGTTTTCTGCGGGATAGAAGTTGTTGGCTCAATAACAGTCTAACACACAAGACCGTGTACCTGTTTTTCGGCGTCGAGCTGCGTCGCGACGGCCTCGGTCTTGGCGGCTTCGTGCGCCAGCAGTGTCCATACAAAGCGACACACCCGCCAGTACCGCAGACACCCCAGCACCCGCATGACTATATGCAACGTGCTTGTGAGCGACGCGCGAGTGGGAAGAGCGTACCTGCGGACGCGTACTGGAGCTCGTACGAAAACGCGAACGCGACCACGCCCATGTCAAGGCAGTAGCCAATGTGCGAGAAGAATGCGAGTTCAAATACCGCTACAAGCGCTGCGATTTCAAGCAGGAACGCGACTTGGGTAAACCCCGAGAGCGACTGAAGGACACGGTTGGCGACGACGGCCGACGCCCCGAGCGACGCGCCGAGATCGAGGTACGCGCTGAGGAGCGCCGACCCGACGTCAAGCGTGATGAGCGCAATCATGACGAGCTGCGCTTCGGGTGACTCGAGAAAGACGCCGACGCTCCGCCGACTCCAGCCCGACGTCACGGCCACGACCGTCGGCTCGTCCTTGTCCTTGGTCATCGCGTCGTTTCGCACAAGATACGCGGAGGCGCGCAATGATTGGCCCGTTGTGAAACCTCTTAAAACGCATGTCTGACAATATCAAAGAAGAGAGACTGCACGGAATTGTCTCGAAGTTGACAGCAGCATTTGACGTCAGGCAGCGCGATGGCCCACCTCGAGAACGAGTTCCTCTCCAAGAAGTACCAGAAATGGGACAACTTCAAGGTACGCTGGATGCTAAGGCCAGCGAGCGCAGGCAGGGCGTGGGCCTCATGGGCGCGGCGATGCTAGGACGACGACGACGATGACACGGCCGTGCCAGTCCAGAGCCAGACCCAGTACGACCACTCGGGCGACGGTACGATGGACATGGCGCATGCATGGCCTTATGGCGCGACCTCGTAGCCGACATTGAGATCGTCGATCAGATGCTGCTGACGCGCGGCCAGCTCGACAAGTTCAAGAAGCTTGACCAGACCAAGCAGGAGATCTGGCAGATCGTCGTGCGCAAGCTGCGCGTGTGGTCGGCGTCGAGCCAGGGCGCTGAAGAAGGCGACGATGCGATTCCGTGCCGGCCGTACGCGATCCTCGTCAACAACATCTACCCGCTCGGCCAGGTACATCTTGCCTCTCCCACTCGCATCATCATCATCATACACCCTGCGAAATAGGTCGTCTCGAAGAAGATTTGCGACCCGCCCGAGGTCTACCCGTCGGCGCGCGAGATCCTCGAGCTCTCGCTCAACGCGATGGCGGACCCGCCGTCCAAGATCCCGCAGCACCGACCGGACAAGATTGTGTTTGCCGACAAGGCGCTCGTGGGCCAGCTCCGGCTGTCGTACGCTGCCCTTGGCATCGAGTGCACGTACCTCACCGAGTCGGACGGTATCGACGCGTGCATTTCGTACGTAGCCGCCTCGCTCCTCCAAACCCGTACTATCCCATGTTGCATCTAGCGAGCTCTCAGGCCACTTGGTGCGCAAGGACCTGGCGTCCATCGGCTCGGTGAGCGAGAAGCCGGGCCTGCCGCTGCCCGCCGATGCGATCCAGGCGTGGTACGAGGCCTGCGCAACGTTCGTCGACCTCTCGCCGTGGCGCAAGCTTGTCGAGCGGCAGTCGATTCAGATCGATACCACGTCGTCGCTTTCGCTGAGCTCCAAGCCCAACGCTTCGGTGCGCATTTTCTGCTTGTGCTATACACTACTGACCCTGGCGTAGGTGCAAGGCGGGTCGGTCTACGTCTCGGTGCTCGGCCACACGGAGGACCCGAACGAAGAGAGTCTCAAGGGTGCGTCGTCCGCTTCCTCCGACATCCTTGCTTACGGTGCGTGGGCTAGGCCTCGCCTTGTTCTTTACGCGCACCGACCTCCAGCGCCGCGTGTTGCCGCCCGGTACTTGGATTGAGTTGTCACGTGGGATAGAGTAATGGATGCAATGGCGGTGTAGGCCAAACCCTCGCGCTCATGGAGAACCCGAGTTTGCGCAGGTGCGCGGCGTGCGACAAGAAGGCGCCGGCGGGTGCCGACCTCAAGCGCTGCACGCGTTGCCAGTGCGTCTTTTACTGCGACGCGACATGCCAGGTATTGATACATTGATATATTGATATAAAAATGAAACCATGGATAGCGGAGCCACTGGAAGGACCACAAGGTCAACTGCGTCGACCCTACGATCGCAGCGGCAAGCGACGACGGCAAGAAGGCGCACAACTGGGGCGCGCGCGAGCTCTCGGTGTTTTTTGGCGGCGTCACGTCCATGCCGTTTGACGACCTCGACGCGATCGACGCGTACGCGTCACGTCTCTCGTTGCGATATATCATTCGAGCTCCGTAGGCACGGCTGCCGCATTGCGCACGGCATGTACCCGACGCCGATGCTCTTCCGCCACGGCGAACCCAGCACGCCGCTGGTCTCGGACCTGCTCTGGCTCACGCGCGGCCTTGAAGCGATGAACGCCATGCTCAAGACCGCCCCCGGCTTTGTGAACGCGTCGATGGCCGGGCTCTTGGGCCTCCACGACGCGGCCGAGGAAGCCAAGATCAGCGTCGAGATCCCGTCGCTCGTGGCCGGCACGACCGAGACCGTCGTGTTGCGCAACAGCAGCGTCCTCTCGATGCAGGACGTCGACGCTCTGCGCAGCGCTGTCGAGAAGAAGAAGAAGGCGCGGGTCGACGATACGGCCGAGGAAAAAGCCGACGCCAGCGCCAACAACGAAGGCAGCTGCGTGCTCATGTAATGACCTCTACCAGTAGCATTTTCACGGGATAAATACACGGGATATTGGAAGACAAGATGTATGCAGGAGGATATTATTGGGCTCAGGTTATTTTAGCCGAAAGTGTAGTTTCTGTGGTGACACCCGGGCAAGCGATATAACATTATACTAGTACATTCCCGTGCACCCGGTCCACCCAGTGAGAGAAAAGGCCTTCTCTGGGGAACGGCGACACGGCACGGAATCCCGTACTGGATTCTCGCGAAATGTGGGTTATTTAGGAGTGGTCCAATAAAACGCACGCATTGGGACCACGTTAAAGTGTCCCATGCGCGCCCTGTCACTGCCCAAGCGGCGTCTGCGGCCTTCCTGTCCTCGTCCAGCCACCACGCCGTGTCTCTTTGTGCTGCACTTCGAACCCGCGTCCTCGCATGGCACGGCCTCGAACGGACGATGCGCCGCCGTCATCCAGAGCAATGTGTTTTGGCTGCATATACCGGAACTCCAGTCGACTAAGTCCTCGGTCGGGAGGAGGCTTGGCAGGTCGGACGACCGGCGGCAACTGTGTGTCGTCTGTCTCAATGTGCCCAGTGGCCCAGCTGGCGTCGCGCTCGTGACGTGGCGCCATAAACGAAGCCGAGATTCGACACCCGTTCGAAAGCGATGTGGCACGCGGCCGCTGTGCGCCGTGCGAATGTTCCGCCGCCGACCAATCGATGGCATAAGATCGCTCGCGCTTATCTCACTTTTCGTTTTCGAACCATGCAGCATCAACTCGTTCTGCTCGTGCTCGCCGCGTCCCTCCAGGCGGCGTCGGCCCAGCTCTTGGGCAATGGCGACAGCGGCAAGTTTCTCTACATTGGCCTCCTCATCTGCGTCCCCATTGCACTCGGCACCATCTTCTTCTTGGTCTGCGGCCGCCTCTGCCGCACCGAGCAAGAAAAGCTCGAAGCCAACATCATCATGGGCGTCCCCGTCATCGTCTTTATCGAAGAGGGCCGCGACACAATCTCGTCGACGGACGAAGTCGGCGTCTACATGACGGGCACGACGCCGATCGCGCAACCTGTCTACGATTTTGAGGTTGAGCCGTCCGTGGCCCCTGTCACTGTGTCATCTGCATCGTCGTCTTCATCGTCATCGTCGTCGTCGGGGCCGTCGTCGTGCAGTGCGGCCTAGCGTCCTCCTATTATAGCGTATTTATCTCGATTGAGTATGACCATTCTGTCCATCCTTGAAACCATTTTTCGAATGGCCTACCATTGCAGTGTTGTTGGTTCTTGGCGCTTTTGTCGTAGCAAAACTAGAGGACGCTCGGGTGACCTTGGATCGCGTTGCTGTCTCACGCCTTGCACGTGCAGTTTCTGGTAGTGTCAACACAGCGGCCAAGTCTCGTCATGTCACTGCCGAACTCAGCATGGCCATGCAGACATCGTCCAGACGAAGCGGAATCAGCCGAGCTTGCCGCGTAGCCCATGGCTGTGGTCGTGGGGCCAAGCGACGACAAGTGACAGAGT
Source organism: Saprolegnia diclina VS20 (assembly GCF_000281045.1). Taxonomy (NCBI): domain Eukaryota; phylum Oomycota; class Saprolegniomycetes; order Saprolegniales; family Saprolegniaceae; genus Saprolegnia; species Saprolegnia diclina. The sequence continues at coordinate 253,184 of NW_008246101.1, read as the reverse complement.
ACGCGCGGCAGCGTGGTCAGAGCATCTTTCGTGCTGGTGTCGGCATTTCGCAGCGAAAAGCTACGGGTTCTGCAGCGTCACGGTCATTGGACATTCGACATTCGAAGGGGCGGCACCCATGACCTACCGGCAGTCCAACGGCGGCATCCTAGCATCCTCATGTTGAAGCCGGTGTGGACGACTGACTGCTAGCGATGCAAGCAGTTGAGCCCGAGATATGCCTCAAACTCGGGCTCAAAAATGTCGTCGGATAAAACACCACGTTGGTATACAGCGCCGATGGGATGACTGATGCATCGCCACCACTCCAACACTGGCAAATCTATGACCAAGCACCGAGGACGGCTATATCCTGGTGCAGGAGATGACGACGTTTCGTCATCGACACCGAGAATACGCTCGCCAAAGGAGTTTCGGATCGACAGGATGCCGACGCCGCGCGGGGTTTCGACGACCTTCTTCTCGACGATCCAGAGTCCGCGCGTTCGGCGCTACTCGGAGCCAACCGCGCGGACGCGGCACCTTCTGGAGCCTGTCGTTGCCCTCGCCCGCAAGTCGTTTCCGTGGATGAGTGCCACCGGCCGCCCGACGCCGCTTCCGTGGTCGCCCGATGACGACGACAGCGAAGACCAAGACGAGGAAGAAGAGAAGGAAGAAGACAATGTGTCCATTTCCGGCGACCGGTCCAAGGACGTCGATGCTTGGCGCCGGGTCGTGGACGTCGAGGCCGAGTGCCGGGTGACGTTAACCGCGTGCTTGTCGGCGCGAGCGTTCAATGTGCGCCAGCACACGTTGCTTTCGACGCGCCTCGCCGACTACGCGACACTGCTCCAGCGCTACGAGCAAGCGGCGGCCGCGAATGCGCAGTGGGCGACGATCACCAATATGGTCCAGAAGGACCTGCCGCGCTGCTTGGACCAAGTGGCTTTCCACCTCCAGGCGAACGACGTCAAGGTGCACGCTCTCCAGCGCCAGCTAATGCAACTCTCTCGCGAGCGCGAGAGCCTCGAAGAACGTCTTCTGCACCATGCGTCGCGGGTGGCGACGGGCGTCCAAAGCGCCTAAGGAATCAACTTCTCGTTGGGTCTCGTCGATGCATTTTCGCTGTTAAGACCACCAAAATGGTATCTCTATATATCGATTTGGCATTGCTATTCACTGCATCTCGAAGGACCAGGGCGGACAACTCCTGGTCTATGTCAATACTGCGAGCTGTTGCTTGAGTTGTCGTCGGTGGAAAAGTGCACCAAGTTGAGAGCTACCGAGAAGAGCACCTAATCATACATAGAGCAGAAGCCCTAACAAGCACCGATAAAGTCGAACACGGTGCGTATTTTCTGAATCAGGCGGGCGCGACGGCGTCGCCACTACAGTAGTTAGAGCAGGCCAAATTGGATTACATTTACACCTTACGCAGAATGGCATAAGCCAGTGACTGCACTCCGCAGCGGCAGCCGTCTAGAGCCGCACCACGAGTGCCCGCCAGTCCGACAATCACTCGGCAGACGAGAATGTTGGTCAGCGGCCCAGCTGGGATGACAACCAAACGACAACAGGAGCTGCCCTCGGTATTCAGGATGGCGGAGACGACGACGACGACGGCGTGCGGTTGTGCGTTTGCCAATGGGACGTGGCAGCATGTTGATGCATGCGCCTGGACGCACTGCCGCATGTGTGCCTGGTGCGACCCGCATGAGATGGCGTCGGACGCCGGCTTTTCTGCGTTCACCGCCCACTTTGCAGTTTGCGCCGGCCGCCGCCACGCAGCGCACCTCGACAATTGGCTCGTGGGGCCACTCGCATTCGGTGCCACCGTCGAAGAAGTCTCTGCCCTCTTGCCCGAGTATCGCGGCGTGTACCACGAGCGGCGCTGCCCCGTCGCGCCCGAAGTGACCAACTTTCATTGCATCTACTTCTGGTACAACGCTCGTGCTCGATAAGCTTACAACGGTGGCGTAGGGTGCCGCTGGCCGAGGTCGCGCACCACTTTCGGTTCCTTCCGCGCACACTCCAGCAAGGCGACTACGCGTGCTTCCTCTTCGAGAAAGGCTGTGGATTGCGCATGATCTCGCTGCGGTTCTTTGAGCCGTCGACACCGACGGACATACCGACAGCACTCGCATACTTTGCTCGGCTCTTCCAAGTGCAGCTGGACGAGCACCTCGACGCAGCGTTCCTCACGCCCGACGCTACGACGCTGATCTCGCTTGGCCCTCGGGGATACCACGCCGACGAGAACCCCAACGTGCTCTTGACCGTCCTCGAGTTTGCAGATGCACACCGCCCGCCTGTGAACAACCGCAACTACCTCCCGCTGCCACCAACGCACGCAGTCCTTGAGCGCTGGCTTCCGCTGCCCCTGGGCACCTCCCTCGAGGCTGCTCAACGCCTCCTTGACTGGCCTGCCACGATGAGTCCCGACGGTCACACGACGCTTCGGTATAGAGCTAGCTAGAAAGCTAGAGAACTCAAGTCTCTACTGATAGGGGGCCACTTGCAGCGGTGGCAACGCGCTTTCCGTGCCTGCCCCCGGGGCTCAACGCGAACGACGAGGTGCTCTTCGTCTTTGAGCCGGGCACCGGTCTCGTGCTCACATCGCTGCGGTTTTTCGAGGAACCGACGGCCAGCGGCAGTATACCACGCATCCTCGCGTACCTCTCCGGTCTCGTCCAGCTACCTCTCAATATGGACGGCGACGGCATCGCACGCGTCGACAACCATGTTTTGAGTTTGAGCGCCACAATGCTCGACCGCCCAACGACATTGCTCGAGGTCTTTGACGCGCACAGCGTCACGGCTGCGATGCGCGACGTGGTGCCGACCGAGCCTGGCAAGCACCGCCGCCACAAGAAGTGCGCGATTAGCTAGCGGCTTCGATTCTGCGTTCGAACCGACCGTCATTCTCGGATTTTGGTGTTTCAAATTGTGTTCGATTGACAATCTAGAAAATGAGAATTCCATTTGGATCGTCGACTTCAATTCCGTGTCGTCGCGTCAAAGCAGCCAGTGACGTTGGCTCGAGGATGGACGAGGAAGAGGCGGCAGAGGTCATTCTCGTGGTTCTCATGGTTCTCCCAACGACAGTGGACACTTCGACTCACTGGAACAACAACGACAGTGGACACTCTGCAACGATTGGTATCTGTCCCACGACGGTTGGACAGCACTGTGTGACATCAATCCAGTGCTGCAATCCCGCCCAACAACCAACGACACTGGACATACGGTGCTTGGATCTACGTTGTTGTTGGCCCTGCTCGCGATGGCTCGTAGCCGCTCCATGGCGTGCTGATAGCTAATTCTGATAGCTAATTCTGATAGCGCGTTGGTTCCACGATAAAAATCGAGTCGCGAGGTTAGCGGTTCGCTGAGTTGTCGCTGAGCTAGTGTTGGGTTGTAATCCCACTCTGCATTCCACCAGAAAAATGGCGTTCGATCTCAGTTTGCCTTTTGCTCGTCAACCATCATGATGATGCAAGCTGCCGAGTCGACGTCCGAATGCGCCTGCGTGTTTGCCCACAGCAGTTGGCAGCACAGCGCGCACTGCCGGTGGAGCCACTGCCGCCATTGCGCGTGGCGCTGCCCCATCGACGTGACGTCCGAGGCCGGCTTGGTCGCGTTCGCCGACCACTTTCGCGACTGCGCCGGCCGCGCCGCCCGGGCCCACCTCTGTGACTGGCTCGCGTCCACGGTGCGTTTTGGCGCGTCGATCCAAGACATTGTCGGGCTCTTCCCGGACCGCGGTCCATTCCATGAAAAGCACTGCGCCATTGCGGCTGACGTGACCAACTTTGCGTGCCGTGAGCTCTGGTACGACGCACGCTCCTTGTATCTCGTTGCAAATGTGTATTTTAGGCTGCCGCTCTCGGCTGTGCTCGGCCTCTTCTTCCCGTCGCTCGCCGCCGACCTTGCCGCTGCCACATCGCCCTCCGATGGAGTTGTGTTTTCGTTCCAAGACGGCTACGGTCTGCGCATGGTGTCGTTCCGCTTTGAAGAAGCGACACCAGTGCTCGCGGCTTACTTTGCCTTTGTATTGCAATTGCGCCTCACCGAGACGACGCGTGCACTGCGCGCAAGCAGCTACCTCGAGGACGACGAAGCGTGCATCGTGGCGCTAACGTCCACAACGCATAAAACGGGTGGTCGGAGCCGACGACAAGCTACCAAAGCAACAACGTGGCTCGAGTTTGTTGACGCGCGCATGCCGCCGGCCAATGACCGCGACTACGTAGTCGTCTGCGATCGTACCGAGCACGATCGAGAGGCGTAGCGCTTCGTTGTCGGAGCACCGACGGCTCTTGAATTATGTAATATATATTTGAACGCGTCTCATGATCTCGTTGTGCTGACAAGGACGAGCCTACGTCGATGCCTACTTGTAGAGCGAGGAGGAGGTTCTTTCATTCCTCGCTTGGCGTGGGTTGCGTGCGAGTAGGCGGGAATCCTTGTCATTTCTCTCACCAATATGCGTCTGATACGAGTGGCTAACGGGTTTGCACGGTGCATAGCTTCGTTTTAGCGCTACCAGTCTAGTCGTGAGAGACGTCCGAAGCTGGTCGTGGCAAAGGAACTCGGGTCATGGCAGCATTCTGTGCGAAATGGCTATACGTACACACACTATTTAGGGAGCCAATGGGATTCGTGACGCGCCAAATTGAAGCATGTTGATTGGGTGCAAAAACGACAGGCACGCTGGCTTCGTCATTTCGCAATTGTCGACAAAGTGCAAAATCAGCAGGTACAGTAACGCACTAGCTAAAGGTTCACGGGACCATATCGACGGTGCTGTAGCAAGTCGCTTCATGCTGTCTTGACTCGTCAGTTGATGCATTCATCTATACCTGTAGTGGATAACGCATGCCACGTGGAACGACGCTGACGATCGACGAGCGCGAGCGCATTTTGGCGTTGAACCAGACGGGTATCTCACAGCGGGCAATCGCAAGGCAGCTCCGCCGGTCTCCGCAAGTTGTCAACTACTTTTTAAAGGACCCGGCTGCGTACAACACGGTGAAGCGGTCAGGTCCCAAGCCCAAACTCAGCAAAGAGGCGACGCAGCGTCTTATCGCGGCGGCATCCGAAGGCGTTTTCACTACCCGAGAGCTGCGTATCGTCCACCAAGTACCACTAAGTCTTCGTCGTATCCAGCGAATCATCTCGAGCGCCGACCCGGTGCGCGAGGAGATACACCAAGCGATACCGA
>NW_008246101.1:208206-242616 GCF_000281045.1 Saprolegnia diclina VS20 | reverse complement strand
GGCGATCGAGACTGCGTGGTCGAATCTGTCGAGCGTCTACCTCAGGACATTGGTTGACTCGATGAACAAGCGCTGTGTCGCGGTTCTCATGAAGCAAGGCTCGGAGATCGATACCAAAGTTGTGTACTAGTAGATACTATGGTTCTTGCGAAGACTAAGATCTTTGTCCTCTTCTCTACCCTTCTTTGCGGCTTAGTATTGTGTGAGGTATCAGGCATGGAGCGAGCTGTAAGACCTGCACAGAAGCCTGCGAGATGCCGATCGAGGATGAATGGCGACGTTAGTGCATTCGGCTAACTGAAGAGATGCTTCTTGTTCTTCTTCCCGCCCTTCTTCTTCTTGACGACGTCGATGGCCCGGTCCTCCCACTTGCCCTTGGAGATCTTGACCGGGCGGTTCCCAATGTACTTGCCGTTCATCTCCCGCATGGCCTTGGCCGCATCGAAGGGGTCGAGGAAGCTCACAAAACCATAGCCCTATTCGCAACACCTTGCATGAGCTATAGCTGCAACGAGATGCACATACCTTGGACTTGTGCGTGAGCTTGTCGCGCACGACTTTGGCCATCGCAAACGAAGCATAAGTCGAGAAGGCCTGCGACAAGAGTTCGTCATTTACCTCGTTCCCGAGGTCGCCGCAAAAGAGACGGTAGTCGTTCTCGGGCCACTCGGCCAACGTCGCGTCCTCCCAGACCTTGCCGGCGGCGACGCGAAGGAACTTCTTGTCCGAGTTGGACTGTGCATTCGCCACGTTGCGCTCCGGACGGTACCGGTACACGCTCTGCTGCTGGCTAAAGATGAGCTGCTCGTGCGACGAGAGCGGCATGCCCGTGTTGTGGTCGATCACCTCCATGTGCATGGCCGACGACGACGGCAGCGACTGCCCGTGCATGATCGAGACGTTCGCGGCCGACGACGATGATGATGCGGCGTCGTGCTGCGACGAGCCATACGACGCCGCAGGCTTGGGCACGAACGCGGTCGGCGCGCGAATGATGACCTGCGGCGCTGGCGCCGGTGCAGGTACCGGCTTGGCCGCCTGCGCCATGATGGCCTTGGCGACCTCCATGGCCTTCTGCCGCTTCCGCGCGACCTCGTCCGGGTCGACCTCGTCGATAGGTCGCTTCTTCGTTGTCTCCTTCTCGATGGATGCGATCTCTTCCTGGAAGAGAGCGAGTTCATCGTCGAGCGAGCTCATCGTCGTCCTGTGTCCCGTGGCCGGAAGCGTTTGGGAATGTATTCTTGCAAAAGTGTTCCTAACCGACAGCAATTTCCGTACCCGCTTTCTTATACGCGTTTATTGCCTTTGGTTGTCTAAACCCACGCCGTTTTTCACAGAACAGGAGGACATTTTACAGTTCGAGGTTGGGTGCTACCAGCCATCGTGGGCAGCAATACATCACCGTCAACCGTGTTTTGTAAACGACATAATCCAAGGAAGCTTGATATCGACCCCGTTAAAAGGGTTTTGCAACCGACATACAAATCCCATATGCCATCACAGTTTCACAAATTCGAGATGCTTCGCCGCCTCCTCATCACTGGCCAGCGCCCTTTCTGCTCGGCCGCCGGCGCCACCGAGTACCTCAACGGCGTCCGGTACCTTCAGAAGAAGGACGACAGTGCGATCAAGCTCGCGGTCGCTGAGTGGACGTCGGCCGCGGCCATGGGCCACACCAAGGCGCAGAGCGCGCTGGGTCATCTCTACCTCACCGGCCATGGCGTCGAGAAGGACCTGAGCCTCGCGGCCAAGTTTCTGCAGCAGGCGGCGGAGGGTGGTCACGCCAACTGCCGCCACCAGATCGGCCGCATGTACTTGCACGGACTGCACGTGCAGGCCAACGAAGCCGTCGCGTTCGAGTGGTGGACCAAGGCCGCCGACCAAGACCACATGGCGGCGCAATTCGACCTCGCGTACATGTATGACAATGGCGTGCATGTCCCGCAGGACAAGGTCAAAGCCTTTGCGCTCTACTCACGCGCGGCCAAGCAAGGCATGCCCGAGGCGCTGCGGATGGTCGGGAAGGCGCATCTGCACGGCCACGGCACGGACGCCAACCCGACTCGTGCCTTCAAGACGTTCCAGAAGGCGGCGGATATGGGCCACGGTCTCTCGCAGTTTGAGCTCGGCGCGTGTTATATGCTCGGGCGCGGCGTCGAGGCCAACGTTGCGAAGGCCGCATCGTGCTTCTTTCTCGCGGCCGAAGCCAACATCCCGGAAGCCCAGCTCTGCATGGCGCAGCTCTACGAACGCGGCGACGGCGTCGAGAAGGACGGGGCAAAAGCTAAAGAATACTACGAGATGGCGGCCACGCACAAGCTCCCCGAGGCAATGGAAAAGCTGGCGTCGTGGACGCACTAAATAATAGCGTCCACACGATTTTGATCGAGACACAACATGTATAGACCCTAACCTCGATGGGCCAGTCAACATCGGCGACTGGATTCCTCGAATATGAACCTTGGCTAAACTAGGGAGCTCCACCTTAACGCGCGGTGCATCCACGCTGAACATCAAAGACTGGGTTGTTTTGTGTGTTACGGTGGTTGGTGCGGGTATCTCGCAAGAGATTACATGGCCGCGTAGTCGCCGCCGCCGCTCTCGGCGTCCTGGTGCGCGTCACCAAAGATTTCTTGTTCGCGGCTCTGGTCCTTCTTCTTCTTCCAGATGAAGAACCCGACAGCACCGGCGCAGGCTGCGCAGCCAATCACAATGCCTGCAATCGCTCCGCCCGAGATGCTCGACGATGACGAGCCCGACGAGTTGTTGGCCGTGCCGGTACCACCATTGTTGTTGTTGGCGCCGTTCGTGTTGGTACCTGTCGTGCCGTCCTTGCCGTTGGTTCCTGTCGTACCGCCGTTCTTGCCGCCGTTGTTGTTGTTGCCACCGTTGTTGGTCCCTGCAGCGCCGCCGTTAGTGCCACCGAGGGCTCCACCGTTCGTACCGGTGCCGCCGTTGGTGCCGCCGTTGTTGTTACCACCGTTGTTGCCTGCAGTGCCGCCGTTAGTGCCACCGTGGGCTCCGCCGTTCGTACCGGTGCCACCGTTGGTGCCGCCGTTGTTGTTGTTGCCACCGTTGTTGCCTGCAGTGCCAGCGTTAGTGCCGCCGTTGGTGCCGCCGTTCGTACCGGTGCCACCGTTGGCGCTTGGCTTGGACGGGGCGGGCGTCGCGGGGACAACTGACGGATGCGACGGCGCCGGCGTCGGTGCCGGCGTCGGTGCCTTCGTCGTTGGCGCAGATGACGGGTGCGACGGTTCGGGGGTCGGGTACGTGCTCGGGGCCGGCGTCGGGTAGCCACTCGGCGCAAGCGTCTTGTAGCCATCGTTCTTCTTGTCGGCCGCGCACTTGGCGATGGGCATGAAGCGGTACTTGGTGCACGTGTTGGTGCGGAGGCATTGCGTTTGAGGCATAAACTTGTGATTGTTGCACGTCGAGCAGTCTTCGCAGCCGTCCTCGGTGCGCGACGACTTGCAGATGCGCGGGCAATGCGCCGCCGGCATGAACCCGCTGCATCGCTTGAGCTTGCGCTTCTTCTTGTCCTCTTCGCTCTCACCAGCTTCCTTGATGACGTGTCCATCGTGGTCTTGGTCCCCGACCTCGCTGTCGTCGTCTTCTTGGATCGTCAGGCGCATGTGACCGCCAATGGACGCATACTGCTGCAAGCTGGCGGCACTCGCAAAGTGCGCGACACCCGAGCCCTTGGCCGCGATCGGGTCGACCACGTGGACGAAGAGAAGCGCGGCGATCGCGCTGACGTAGCTCCAGCGCATGCTCGACCAGAGTAAAGTTCGAAAGTGCAAACTCGCGCCGAGCGCGCGCGGCCGCCGGTTTCGTTGCCTGAAACTTTAGCAGCCAATCAAACGCGGCGAAAAACTTTGGCAGCCAATCACATGCCGCGCAGCCGTTTCGCGACCTTTCCGCCAGCAAGGCGGCGCCGAAACCACCGCGCCTGTCCAGAGAGCGCACCAGCCAACAAAGTAGCTCTGAGCGGCCCAGCCGACCAGATTCTGAGACGACCAGCCAGCACTGGGCAGCCCAGTCCCACCAAACGACCTGCGTGCTAGTTGACCAAGGTCGATCGTCCCTGCCGAGGTTACGGTGCCGGCTAGAGGTCGTAGAAAGGACGGTACCACGGAGAAGGCTGCAAGGACCGAGACTGCAGTGGCCCACCTTTATAGATACAAGTCCTGACGCGACGAAGTACTGGATTGTTGCTAACGTTAGTGGAAGAAAAAAGTGGCGACGGTGGGTGACTACTGTGCACGACTCCACAGCCAGAATCGGCAGGACGCCGGTGCGAGACTTGACGTCCGACGACGCCACCTTCTTGCGCGAGCTTACACAAAGGGAACGCCGCTGACCGTACGCGCCTTGTACGCCGGGTACTGCTCGGGAAAGAAGTCGAGGAGGATCTCTTCCTCGTACCTACGTCCGATCGATCAGTTTCGTGACAAGAGGCCGACTAGACGGACGGAATGCGGTCCTTGAAGAAGCTCCAGGACGCGACCGTGTACGCGACGGTGCAGAGCGGGTTGCAGAGAAAGACTTGGCTGCCGATCGACCAGTAGAACCAGCCAAAGTACGACGGGTGGCGAATGTACCTACGGCCGCATCAGTCTCGCGTGTCGGCACATACGAGCGTACGCGTAGAGACCGTGCGTGATGAGCTCGTGGTCCTTGCGCTTGGCGACCTCAATGCGATGGGAAAAGTTGCTCTTCGCTGTCCACATGGCGCCGACGCGGAAGAATTGGCCCATGACGATGAGGAAGAGGCCGAGCCACATGAAGAGCGAGCGAAACTTGGCGTCCGGGAAGAAGTAGGCCTCGAGCCAGTACTCGACCCAGCTCGTAAAGAGCGCGGCTTGGTACGCGTCGCTGTGGTTGAGGAGGAAAGCTAGACAAGACCGCCATGAGACCACGCTATAAGAACGTAGCGGAGGCACGTACACTCGTAGCTCACAAAGCCGGGCTTGAACGCGGCCGTCGAGATAAACTCGGAAAAGTGGAAAAACGTGAGGCAGACCATGTACACCGCCCACTGCAACGTCGCATTGTGGTACGTCCAGCCCGCGTCCGTCGCCAAGACGACGTAGAAGAGGAGGCAGAGGTGCACGGCCATGACGAAGCCGATGCCAAAGGCGGCGACCGCCACCTTGCCGAGCCCGACGTCCGACGTGAACTGGATCGAGACCATAATTGCGTCCGGCCAGCGACGAGCAAATGCGGAGCGCCTGTAAATGCGGCGTCTCGATTAAGTGCGCTTCGATTCCGTCAACGTCAACCGAACTTGCGCCGCGCCGGTCCCTTCAATTTTTCCACAAGCCGGCAACCGATGGTGAAGCGTCGTGGCCAAGCAACAACAATCATGGCTCGTAGCTGCGCAGCGACAGAGAGAAGAGAGAGATCGTTGGGTTCTGCAGCATGACGGCTCGTGCGTAGACGCCAGAGCGAGTAGAAGCAATGGCTCTGGAATGCACCGAGAAGGGTGCTGTCGACAGCACAAGGCCCGCGCATCGTCTTGCTGCAGGACGCAGGGATGGCATCGGTCTTGGCAACGTCAATATGCACGGGTGCACGATCGCCAAGGTGTTTGCTGTGTGCGCTTGGCTAAACCGCCACGACCTTTCAAGATCGCCCGAACCCCGTGTCTCTTGCCAGAGCGGTTTGGGACGATGAGCTTTCTAATGGCACCGCCGAGCGACGACGAGTGCAAAGAAGACGACAGCGAGGTGCGTGGGCTCACCAACTGGGAGTTGCTCACGCCGCATGCTAGCTCTACTACTGGGATTCGTCCGAGGACGCGCGCCTGACGACCAAGGCGTGGCACTGGACGTACTGGTCGGGCAAGAAGGTTTACGAAGGCATGGAGTTTGGCGGTGAAGTCATCGCTACGTTCCTCGGCCTCACGCGCTCCAAGTACGACTGGATCCTCGAGTCGAGAGAGCGCGACGAGCAGGAGAAGGCGCTTCGGCAGCTCGAAGCACGCCAGCGCAAGAAGCTCCGGCTGCAAGCGCTCCTCGAGGACGAGAAGCGAAAACTTGCCGCCTTGGAGTACGGTGAGCTCCAAACCGAGACGAGCAGTATTTTGCTCTAGTCTAGTATCAACTTGAATCTATGTGCTGGTTCCACGCACGTCGGTGGCCTATCTTCCTGCGCGAGGAGCGTCGTGCACCTCGTACAGCCTTTCTATAACCGACGCCCGAAAGGTCGTGGATCTTCCCACAGGTTCCTAGGTTCTTATTCAGACGAGGTGCATATCCATGCGCTCGGTGGCGTCAAGCATGCTGGTAGCGTGCACAGCTCTATCTCTGGTGCGGACAGAGAGCACGGGCACGCTGGTCGCAGATCACGCTCCTCTCGCCGCGCTTGCTGGGTTGTATGACGCCGGTCGGTCACTGCAGGTTGTACCCGTCGACGACTGCCATGACGCAAGCCACAACCAGCGCCGTCGCACAAAAGTCTGGGCGTACTACCATGACACACCCTTCGTCGCCGACGAGGAAAGCGCGACGGCCGACGACGACGCACAGCACGCGACCGTCGGCACCGTCGACCAAGTGCCCGCACTCTCGCTGCGATCGATGGCGACGATTGCTAGCATTGGTGTCGTCGGCCTCGTCCTCTGGAAGTTACGACACCCTGTCTTTGACCACGCGGAGCTGCGCCAGCTTCTCGCGACGAGCTCAACCCGGTCTCTTCTCTAGCGCTTCAGCATCCTCCGTGTATTAATCGCTATGCATACAGTGGGTGGTGTCATCACGTTCTCGTTGGATTAAGCAGCGAGTGGGACCCAGTTGAGTGGGACCTGTGCCATCCCGTCGTAAGATGCACAGAGGAGGACGCTCCTCTTCTTCAACCATGGGCCCGTCCTCAGCTTGCATTTCCCCGAAACCGCAAGGACGCAGGGTACGATAGAAGGATACTATCATGCACTGCGTGCACGACAGACATTGATTTCGTCGACCAAATGCTGCGGCTTCTCCTTGGCGCGCTCCTCCTCTGCAGCGCGGTGGCGCACGAGCGGCGCCTCGTCGGCTTCATGCCCAAGGCGCACTGCCCTGGCACATGTCCGACTGTACACTACGAACGTCGCCAAGACTGCTCGCGCTGCCGCGTGCATCAGTTCATGCCGAGCACAGCCGCGCCGCTGCGAAGAAAAGCGTCGTTCATGCCCCGCTGGTCGACCCTCGAGATGGGTACGCTCGTCGCCTATAGCAACAGACACCTCGATCTCGCATAGAAACTGCGGATGCCGGGCTAGAACCTGCGACGCCGCCCAGTACTGGTATGCAGCTCAGGACCATGAGGACGCTCAAACGCATGGTGCTACATCGTAGCTGCACCCGCCACACAAGCCAGCCGCACGTCGTCCGCAGGAGCGACACCGGCCAGCACCGCGACGCATCCCAACGAAGATGGTACGCGCAATGCGCTGTGGAGAGGCACTTGCTCAGCGCGATGCGTGCTTGTGTAGGCGTCGCCCGACCTGCTACTCCGGTCATGCAGACGCCGTGTACGCACTCTGTGTTTGTGGGAATCTTCTCATCTCTGATTAGCTCCGTCAACAAAAGTACCGAGCGCAGCGTCGACCAGCGGTAGGTGCCAAGCGAGTGCACAGTCACTCCAACGGGTAGCGATGTTGGTTATAGCACCAAGCCCACAAATATCCCCGTCCACTCCACGCCCAGTAGAAGACACTGCAGAGAGCCCACCTCGTACGTCTCCAACGGCTTGGAGACCGCATGCAAGCAGCACCACCCGTAGACGTCTCGGGCTCATCGTCCGACGGACGCGACCCGGCATCTGCCAGCCACCATGGCAGTCATAGCAGCAGCAACTCGGCCTCTGGTACCTTGCCGACGCCGCGCTAGTATCTAAAGGCGTGGAGTAGAGGTGCGAAGACCGGGGTCCGATAGGGTCGACCACGTGATTGTTGTGCCACGTACCTCCATGGTCGATCACACGGGCGCTGACACGTCCTCCTAGATCCATCCAGCAGCCTGCGACCCGAACACGCCGACGACCGAGCAGCCGCCTCACCCACACCGATGGCATCTAGTGCAACAAGACCAGAGGCTTTTTTGTCCAGCGGGTCGATAGCAGCGATCGTTGCCGGCGGCCTCATCCTCGTGCTGCTTCTCGGCGTCTGCGTCTGGATGCGCAGCCACGACAGCGATGCGAGTGGCGCGTACGTGCGCTCGATACCCGCCGACAGTGACGAGAGCGAAGGCGACTACGTCGCCATGTAGTCGAAGCGTCGAGTCGAAGCTAGTTGTAGGAAATCACGCTATTTAAACGCCCGGGGGCCGGATCTTCGGGTCGCCCTTCATCCAAATGTCGGTGACTTCGTCGCTCATCTTCTTGCCTTCTGAGGCGTCGCTCGACGGCAGAAGCAACTCCTTGAACATGGCGCGGTTCTTCTTGGCCCGGTCGACGTCCGACTTGTACTTCTTCTCCTACGGCCGCATGAGCATGGTAGAACGAGGCGAAGACGACGCGACGTACGAGCATCTCGCGCTGCGCGTCTTCGTCGAGCGGCTTGAAGACGGTCATGGCGATGACGGTCGGGACTGTGAAGAGGAAGCCCCAGTGCACGAGCATCTTGTAGATCTTGACCATGCTCGCCGTCCTTTCCCGACGCCAATTGAAGTTTCGCGCGATGCCATTGGCTAAAAAGACGAGCATAAATTTGCCACCAAGCATGCTGGCCCGAGGACTGCGACGGGCGACGAGCGTCCGCGCCATGAGCACGACGAGAACGCTTGTGGACATTACGCAGGTAGACGCTCCCCGCGCCATCGGATCAAGCGACGCAGCGTGGGATGATTCGCATGCCACGTAGGCGCCGCGAAACGCGTCGTGGTCCATCCACGAGTTGCAGCGCCATGACGCCGACGTCTTGACGTCTGCCTCGGTATGCAATGGCACCTATACCGTTCATGGCGCAGGTTTCATGCATCTACCTCGTCATGTACGTAGCTGCTCAACCTGGCCGAGCTGTGCCACTTGCACATTCCGGACGACAAGTTGCCGACGCTCCTCAAGGAAGTCGAAGACATCATCCAATGCACCAAGACGATCCAAGTACTACTCGCAATGCATTCTCGTGAGCGTCGTGTCATGGCTTGGCGCTTGTAGGAGATCACGCTCGACGACAGCATTGACGACTTTTACACCCGCAGCGAGGCCTTGAGCAACCGTACTGGGCAAGCGACGCGTCCTGTTTTCTTATGTTTCTTATGTCTATAGAGTCGGCGCCGCTCCGGCCCGACGCGGCTCTCGAAGGCAACTGCCCGGACGACGTACTCGCCAACGCGTCCGTCAAGCACGGCTACTACTTCCAAGTGCCCAAGGTGCTCGAGGATTAGAAGCGAAAGACACCGGCTTCGGCCAAAAACTCTTCGAGATCTAATGCACCTTGATGAGTACGCAGCTTGGCAGAGCGAGTAGAAGTACCTTCGACGCGCGTGTCGAGGCCCTTGAGCTTGCTCAGCGTCAGCATCTGCGTCGCGAGGTTGCCGTCCTTGTAGCAAAAGAGCGTCGGGAGGTTCCTAGTTTGCCCGGTGACCATCAGCAAGTGCGACGAGTCGCGTACCGCGCGGGCCAGTTTTCAATGCACACTTGGGACTGGATGCTCACAAACTTGACGTCACGGTGCTTGGCAGCGACCGCGCGAAGCAGCTGGTCCATGAGCTTGCAGCCCTCGACGCTCGCCTCAAAGAGGTAGGCGACGACCCAGCAGTTCTTGCTCGCGTCCGTGACTTCGCGCGTCCACTCGTCCTTGGAGATGGGCTGCACGTCGCCAAAGAGGTTGCGGGCCGCCATCGCCTTCATCTCGGCAATGCGCTTTTCGCTACAAGCACACATGTAGGCGAGTGGGAACGAGTCGGCGTCGTACCGAATACGCGCAAGGGCTTGGTCCTCGTCGTAGTCGTCCTACGTAGAGCGATCACATGAGCCGTGCTTGCTGCGACGCATGGGCGTCGTACGTCCATCTCATCGAGCTCGTCCATCGTGGCGTTCTCGCGCGGGTCCTCGTCATCCTCGCTCTCAACCTCTTCCTCAACAGGCGCCTTCGTCTTGGGGGCGATGATGCCACGCTTGATGAGGATGTCCTCCCACTCGGTCGTCTCGCCCGTCCCGACGTAAGTCTTTGTGCCACGGTCCATCTTGCTGGTGTCGAAAATGAAAATGACTGTCACCCACACTAATTCGGGATCATCCGGATGGAGCTACCGAGCTTTTACGGTTTGTCGCGCCCCGTCCCCGCTCTGAGCCGCCAGCGCATTTCCTCGTTGCTGCACCTTGCCGTTTGGTACGCCAAGCAACCATGCTCCATAGCTTCACGTATGAGAGGCAAGATAGTCCTCGCCGTCCCTTGCTGCCCGCCATGTAAAGCCGAGCTTGTGTCACTCCATAACACTATTACATTTCATATCTTGTCGAGATATAGTGTCATGACGCTACCCCGTGGCGTTGCCAATTCCACGGCCGCCATGGGCAAGAAGGCCAAAGCAACGACCATTTCGCGCTGGCGCATGCGCCCGGCGTACGCTGTCGCTGGTCTCGTGCTCATGGCGCTGCTTGGTCTATGGCAGGCGCAGGTCGATGAGGCGAGCCATGGCTTTCGCGTCCCGTCGCCGCAGTTCCAGCTGCCGAGCGATCGTCGCGTGCACGTCCTCGGTTCGTACCCGCACGATCCCAGCGCGTTCACACAGGGCTTGCTCGTCGAGTCACCGGGTATCCTCATCGAGTCGACGGGTCTCTACGACAAGTCGTCGGTGCGGCGCGTGAATGCCACCTCGGGCGACGTGCTGCTGCACGCGTCGCCGTTCCCGTCCGATGCGTTTGGCGAAGGCATTGCGCTCAACAGCGCCAATGACACGTACATTGCGCTCACGTGGCAGTCGCGCATGCTGTACGTCCTCGACAAGACGGACTTTCGCGTGGTCGCGGCCAAGCCGTTTGGCTCGACGCGCAACGAAGGCTGGGGCATCACGGCCATGGAGAGCAGCTCTCTTGTCGTCTCGGATGGCTCCCACGTGCTGCATTTCTGGGACGCCCACACGCTGATCGAGACGCGGCAGGTCGTCGTGCGCACCGCCAACGGCCACCCGGTAGGCATCCTCCATGGTCGCCTTGATGCGACTTCATGGGGCTCCTGATGGTCATGATGATGCGCTAGGTGCGCCATTTGAACGAGCTCGAGTACGCCCGCGGCCACATCTACGCCAACGTGTGGTACTCGAACGCGATTCTCAAGATCGATCCAGCTACGGGCGTCGTCGTCGCAAGCTATGATCTCTCGACGCTGTGCACCAACGCGCACCGCGACGCGGTCCTCAACGGCATTGCCTACGATGACGCGCACGACGTGTTCTTTATCACGGGCAAGCTCTGGGACACCATGTACCTCGTGCAGTTTGACGAGTCGAATTAGACAAAGGAATTGAAATATACACATGCAAAAGTATCATAATTCTACGGGTTAGCGGCTAGATAAACGAACGGCCCTAGGCAGCGACCTTCTTCGACTTCTTCTTCTTGACGGGCTCGGCGTCGACGACGACGGGCTCCGCGGTCGCCGTCTTCTTCTTCTTCTTGGCCGGCTCGGTGGCGGATGTAGCCACGACCGTCGTCTTGGTCGGAATCTCGATCGTTTCAACCAAAGAGAAGCTCCGCGCGAACGGCTTCCCGGGTACAAACGTCTTGCTGTTGATCGCGTCGGGCACGATGTTGACCAACTGCTGGCACAAGCTCAGGTCCTGGCTCTTCAGCGCATACGACTTGGTCGAACCGTTGACCGTCACGGGCACGTGCAGCGACCCGTTCTTCTCCTTGGGCAGCTTCATGTTGAGGCCATGCAGCGCCGACGCATCCATCTAGTGTCATTGTGAGCCATCGCGTCGACTCGGGTAGCATCTCGTACGTCCTTGGGCACACGGAAGAGCCAGAGCTCGCGGTCGCCGTCGAGGGCGGCCTTGGTGATGGCGCCGCCCGTCGCGACCTCAAAGCCCGGCGGCAGGACAAACTCCCTACATACATGCATGAGCCATCGTCGTCGTCGCCTCCATCCCGCCATACTCGTCCGATTCGTAGTCCGACATGTACTCTGTTGGATATCCACTGAAGCGGTGCGGATTGATTTCAAGAGGATTTTCAAAAAGCCTCTCAGATCTGATGTTGATTCTGATTGGCCAAAAAGATGAAAAAAGCCAATTTGACTGGTCCTGGGCAAACTATGGTTGCGAGCCAACCAAAGTTGGCGGCTCGGCCTTCCTTCAGGTCAATTGCGAAATTATCCCCAGTGTTATCAAGATGGTACGCTCCATGCGCGCTGCCGGCGCGTCGTCGCCGGCGCCTGGCCGTTCCCGCCCCGAGGGCTTTGGCTCATGCGATGCTGTAGAGCAAGGACAGCCAGAACGTGATGAAGGAAATCAAGGTCGAGAAGTTGGTCATCAACTGCTGCGTCGGCGAGTCGGGTGATAAGCTCACCCGCGCTGCCCGCGTGCTCGAGCAGCTCACGGGCCAGAAGCCCGTGTACTCGAAGGGTATGTAGATCTCCTCGTAAACCTAGCTGGTTACGACGAGTGGGGGACCACAGTGCCCTAACCGGCCCGGTCCCCGGCCACGACTATGGCAACGTGCAGATCGTCCTCGCAAGAGGCATCTCGCAAGGTCTGCGGATAGCGTGTGCTCTGTGAATGATGGCCTTTCCGGGTGACCGCGCGCTCATGAGGTGCACTCCATGCCTTCGGATTGGCAGTGGCCTCGCGCGGTTGCATCCCCGATTGCGCTCGAAACCATGACACTCGCCACACAAGATGATCCTCGCGGTGTTGGCCTTCATGGCCCGATCTGGGCGGCGCGATAGTCTGGCACACTCGCGTGTCCAGGCGATCAACCCGACCCATGATGCTCATCGTCTCTCTGTTCTATAGCCCGCTACACGGTCCGCACGTTCGGTATCCGCCGTAACGAAAAGATCTCGTGCCACGTGACCGTCCGCGGCGAGAAGGCCCTCGAGATCCTCGACCGTGGCCTCAAGGTCAAGGAGTACGAGCTCAAGAAGCGCAACTTCTCGGACACCGGTAACTTCGGCTTCGGTATCGACGAGCACATCGACTTGGGTATCAAGTACGATCCCTCGACGGGTATCTACGGTATGGACTTCTTCGTTGTCCTTACCCGCCCGGGCATGCGCGTCGCTCGCCGCAAGCTCCGCCAGACGCGTGTCGGTGCCCCCCACCGCCTCCGCAAGCAGGACGCCATGAACTGGTTCACCCAGAAGTACGAGGGCCTCATCATGTAAATCGTGACGCGTCCCTAGTCTCTTTACTAAACCTTGTCCTAAACACTTGAGGAGTTCGTCTGTGTCTTGCGTACTAGAAGTCTATACACCTGTAGACCCGTCGCATCCCATAGTTAATTGCCCGAGGAATTGGGCGATCGGCCACTGCATGTGCCATGCGTCAGCGCGTCATGGACTCTTGGCCGCAGCTTTCGGCGCTGCGGGCCAGTCGGGCTATGACCGGAAGCGCGGGAACGTATTTTAATGGAATTCGAATACAAATGCAAGTATATATTTTATTTTAATACGCACCCGCCGGTTGCGGTTCATTTTTCCATACTTAGCAGCAGCCGCAGCAGCAGCATGCGCGTCCGGAGCATCTTGACGATCTCGATGCATGCGTCCGGCGTCGGGGACCTCGGCGTGCTCCCGGGCTCGATCGCCGTCACCTGCGGCGAGGATGGCTACGTCCGCTTCACGGACCTCACGACGCTCAAGGAGCTCAAGGCCATGATCCTCGACTCGGACGATGGCACGATCCCGTCGGTCGCGGTGAGCGGCAGCGATATGTTTGTCGCCACGTCCGACAACTACGTGCTCAACCGGTACAGCGTCAGCGCTGGCGCCAAGCCCAAGTTTGAAGGCTGCTTCCTCCGCTGCACCGAGGACATCAAGCACGTCGACTGCTCTACAAGCTACGTCGGCGTCGTGAGCGAGGACACGCAGAGCCGGATCGTGTCCCGCGCCAACATGGAGCGCCTCCTCCTCCTCGACGGGCACAAGGAAGTCGCGAAAAGCATTGCGATGGACCCGATGGAGACGTATGTGGCGACGTCGGGCGCCGACAGCACGGTGCAGATCTTTGACATTGCGCACATTGACGACGACACGGTCGAGGTTTCTGCGCTCAAGAGCCTTCCGCTCCAGTACCAGAATGGCATGAAGGACGACGACGTGCTCTGCCGCATCGCCTGGGCGCCAATCGACGGGCGCCTTCTCGCCGTGCCGCTGCGCACCAACACGCTCGGCCTCTACGCACGCGACTCGTGGGCACTGGTCCACAAGCTTGTGTTTCCGAGCACCGATGGGATCGTGGCCGCCGACATCAACGTCGTGGGCTTCTCGCCCAACGGCCGCTACGTCGCCGCCGCCTCGATGGCCCGCCAGGTACGCCAGTCGATCCATCGTCTTGATATCTCAGCGTGCTCGCGTAGGTATTTGTCTGGTCGGTGGCGACGCAGGAGTGCATTGCCGTCTACGAAGTCGAGGACGCGGTCATGGCCCTCTCGTGGCTGGCCGATGCCAACGGGATCGCACTCCTCTTGGCTTCTGGCAACGTCGGGTACGCCGAGAACGTTGCGCCCGACGCATGCGATACCGCAGCTGCCCCTTCTCTGGCTCTGACGACCGTACCTACTGTCGTGGTGCCCGAGGTGCCTGCGCCCATCGTGCCGCCTGCACCCACGGTGCTGCCAACGCTCGAGAGCGCTTCCGAAGACGAAGACCCAGACATGCAGGTGAACGCGATCAAAGCGAGCTTTGGCTTTGGCCAAGACATGACCATTCTGCCGGCGGTCGCGGCGCCCCTCGAGTCGTCGGCGCCGCCATCGCCACGTGGCGCTTTGCCGTCGCACGTCTCGCCCTTGGTGTTCGCCAAGCCGTTGGCGCCGCCATTTCAAAGCGGTAGCATTCTCAGCGGGCCCGTGACGCTCCTCGCGTGGTCGCCGCTCGGCGAGATCGAGCGACTGCCCTCGACCGACGACCACTTGATTCAAGTGAGTTTTGCCGACAAGAACCGTCGCGGGTTTAGGTTTACCGACTCGTACGGCTTTCTCCTGGCGGCCTTTGATACCCACGGCGCGTTCTTTGCGTCGCCAAAGACCGACGACGACCACAGCGTCCTCTTCTACCGCCGCTTCGAGTCGTGGGCCGCCAACGCCTCGTGGCACGCGCAGCTCCCGCTCGACGAAGACGCGCTCTGCGTCGCGACCGCCGACCACTTTTGCGCGGTCGCCACGTCGCTCAACATCTTGCGGCTGTACACGACGGCCGGCATTCCGTACGGGTCCTTCTCCCTCCGCGCCCGCGTGCTCACGATGGCGGCGTCCGGCCCGTACTTGGCCGTCGTCACCCAGGTGGCCCGCGAAGCCTGCCTCCATGTCGATGTGTACAAGCTCCCGTTTCAACGGCATGCGCCCCGCGTCGCCGTCGTCGCCTCAAGCCCGCTCCCGCTCTCGCCGCAAACCGACCTGCGCTGGCTTGGCTTTAACGACGCCCACATGCTCTTTGCGGTCGACAGCCTCGGCGTGCTGCACGTGCTTAGCCACGGCATGGGCGACCAGTGGACGCCGCTCGGGTCGCCGGGCCCGCACGTCTTTGCGCTCGGGTTCCTCCGCGATACGCTGCTGTACATTCCGCTACCCGAAGACATGGAGGCGCCCCGCCTCGCACGCAAGAACCGGCCAGTGCCATCGACCTTCGTGCTGGGCAGTGTGCCCGAGCGCCTCGACAAGACCATGAGGCTATACCCGTACCACAAGGTCGAACACCTGGCTTGGCTTGGCAGTCCCGACCTCGTGACGGAGCAAGCGTCGATGGACAAGCAGCTCCTCGTGATGGTCAAGGACGCGTGTGCGAGTGACATGCCGGCGCGGGCCCTCGATCTCGCTAAGTGCTTCATGCTCGAGAAGAGCCATACGATCGCGCAGACGATCGCGACGCACTTTGGCATGCGGCAGCTTGGCGCGCAGCTGGAGGCGCTCTACGAAGCCTTTGTCGAGGCGCCGCGTCTCGAGACGGAGACGCATACGTATTCGATGCCGAGCTATGCGCGGCCGACGTCGCCACCCCGGCGACAGCGCAACTTTATGCCACCGCTCAAGCAACTCGTGACCGACCAAGCCGACGAGCCGCAGCGCAATGAAGACGAGCAAGTGGACGACGTCTCGGCAGACGAGCGACGCGCTACGTTGCAGGAGGCGCCGCACACGCCACCGCGCGCGCCAGCACCGATGCGCACGAACCCGTTCTTCAAGGGCAGCCAGGACGGGAAGCGGAAGGCGGCGCCAGGGTCCCTCGATACACTCAAGTCGCCACCGCCCAAGAAGAAGGCGATCGGGTCGCTCTTTGCGCGCAAGTAGTCGACGACGCTCATCTCTCTTCTCGCTTCCTTGTACGAAGCTAATAATGCTTGCTCTACCCCGTCTGCGGAGCATGCAGGACAAAGAAGATGTGCGGAGGAACGTCCATGAGAGTGGTTACGCAAAGGTAGAGACGACAACGACATAGCAGCTTACGCCGAGGCCGACGCCTTGCAAAAGGCGAGGGCCTTGTCGACGCTCTCTTGAGGGCTCACTTGGGGCTGCATGTCGGCGATGACACCGCCCTTGGCGACAACGACGTGCGACCGCTGCACCTTCTTCTTGCCGTCCTTGGAGCTGCCAAACTGCTGGATGAGCGCGTGGGCCTTGTCGCTCAGGAGCGTGTACGGCAGCTTCTGGCCCTTCTGCCACGTTGTGAGCGGCGTCGGGTTGTCCTGCGCGAGGGCAAAGACGTTGTAGCCGGCGGCCTTGAACGCGTCGTGGTGGTCACGGAACCCTACGACGTCGCTTAGCTCCCACATGTCGCAGTCGAGACGGCGTACCGCACGCCTGCTTGGTGCAACCCGGCGTGTTGGCCTTCGGGAACATGAAGAAGACCGCGCCCATCTCCTTGGTGAGCTCGAGGACTGAGACCGGCTCGTCCTTCTCGTTCTTGAGCTCGACGTCGACAATGGTGTCGCCGACCTTGAGCGACGGGACCTTGGGCGACGAGCTGCCCTTCTTGGGGTCGGCCTTCTTGGCGGGCGCGGCCTTGCGGGCCTTCTTGGCGGGCGCGGCCACGACGTCGGGCTCGGTGTTGGCGAGGCGCTTGCTGCGGCGGGTCTCGGTCATCGTGTTTTGGGGCGGGCAAGCCTTTCTGGCAAATCACGTGATTTGAGTATACCATACAAATCCCAAGAGCGTCCGCCTGATAAAAACCCCTCACATTGCATTTTCGGGACCTCTGACAACGCATCTATTGCACATCACGAACGAATCTTTAACATCGCATGCGCTTCTGCTCCGTCCTGTGATGAATGAATGGCGTCTCAAAGAAGAGGCTGCTGCCTACTGCTCGCCGTGTCGACCGGACCCCGTTGTCGATGCTCTCGCACCTCACTGCAGGCCACACTGCGTCGTGTGCTCGCCTTTGTATTACCCGCACCAACGATGACAAATCGCCGCTGCCCCAAGCGACGCCAGCAGCCAAGGCGAATCGCTGCATCCGCCTGGGCTATGGACTGCATTCAGCATCCTGGTGGCTGCTGTGATAGCCGCAATGGCAGCGGACACCTTGCGCCTTGCACATGACATGCCCGTTGCCATCGTCTGTAGCGGGCCATGCCAGGCACAAGCTAGTACTAGTATCGCTTTGGCCTTCTGTCAACGCCAGTGTGCTGCCATCGCCTGGGCCTCGTGCGCGCTTCTTCTGGGTGCGTAGCATGCTGCAGCACAGCACTCGACCTACGCCGCACGCCGACTTGCGGCCTTGCCGCGTCGTCTCGTGCTGCGCCGAGGCGCCGTTGCCGCGGGAAAGGCGCCATAAAATAAAATTACAAAAAAGAACGCTGTCGGAGAGTGTATTTTTATTCCAAATAAAAATGATGGGCGCATTTAGCCGGGCAAAGGCGTGTCCAATCAGGAGTCGAGACCATTCGATTCGATTCTTGGCCGGAGCGCAGCATGGGTCGACTGGTCTGCCCGACGTGCCAATGCACCGAGATCGACGTGTACGACGCGAGCGGCGAGGCCGTCTGCGTGAGCTGCGGTACCGTCGTCGAGGAGAACACGATCGTCTCGAGCGTCGAGTTCTCCGAGTCGGGCGGTGCGCACTCGGTCATGGGCCAGTTCGTCTCGGGCTCCGCCTCCAAGCCGAGCACCAACATTGGTACCGGCGGCAAGCACTACGACAGCGAAAGCCGCGCGACGACGCTCGCAAACGGCCGGCGCCGCATCAAGCAAGTCGCCGGCATGCTCCGGCTCGGCGACCACTACGTCGAGTCGGCGGACCGTCTCTTTGGCCTCGCGGTGCAGCGCAACTTTACGCACGGCCGCCGCTGGCAGGCGATCGTCACCGCGTGCCTCTACGTTGTCTGCCGGCGCGAAAAGTCGCCGCATCTCCTCATCGACTTTAGCGACAAGCTGCAAATCTCGGTCTTCCAGCTCGGCGCTGTCTTTCTCAAGTTTTGCCGGCTCCTCCAGCTCAGCATCCCGCTCATTGACCCGAGTCTGTACATCCACCGCTTTGCGTCGCAGCTCAACCTCGGCACGCAAATGCATGTGATTGCGATCACGGCGCTGCGCCTCGTCTCGGCCATGAAGCGCGACTGGATGGAAACTGGCCGGCGACCGTCTGGCATCTGCGGCGCCGCGCTTCTCATCGCTGCGCGGTCCCACAACGTCAAGTGCACCATGACCGACGTCGCGGGGGTCGTGAGCATCGGCGAAGTCACGTTGCGGAAGCGCCTCGCCGAGTTTGCCGTGACTCCGACCGCGCAGCTCACGTTTGACCAAATGGGCAAAGTGGAAATCAAGCTGCTCGAGTGCGACCCGCCCGCCTTTACGCGCAACCGCGAGAAGGAGACGATGGAGTCGCTCCTCCTTGAGATGGCGCCCAGCAAGGGCCTCCTCGAAGGCAAGGCGCTCACGTCGCTGATCGACTCGACATGGCGCGAGACGGCCGACTCAACGGGCCAAGGGCTCCTCGAAGACGAAGACTTTGGCTTTGACGATGCCAACAGCACGCTCCTGCAGCACGCGCAGAAGCAGTCGGCGGAGCTCCTCCTCACGTCGGTCCGCGACCGCTCGAAGCGCTGGCTCGTGCAGCAAAAGAAGACGCGGTCGCTCTTTGAGACACTTGAGGCGGAGCTCGGCGCAAGCATCGCCGCCGACGAGCGCGTGGCTGAGCTCGAAGGCAGCGCCGTCGAATCACCACCGACGACATCCTCGACGGCAGCCCCCGAGGTGGCACCGAGTTCTGGCGCGAGCGACGAACGACTCATGCGGTTTGGCTCTAGGAGAGCAGCTTGGTGCGAAGTGCAAGCGCCCCGGACCCGGACGAGTCGGGTCTCTCAGAGATTGACGACGACGAGATCGATGCACTCATCCTCACGGAGAAGGAGTCGGCGGCGAAGCGCAAGATTTGGGAAACGATGCATTCCGAGTACCTCGAGAAGAAGGTACGAAGGAATGTGCTGTGGCCAATGTCATGACGCTGCGTAGGCGGCCAAGGCGGCGCGGTTAGCGGAAGCACCGGCGGTCAAACGGAAGCGCCCGAAGAAGGTCAAGGCCGACGACGACGTCCCGGCGCCCGACACTGGCGCCCACGCTATTTATGTACGTCGACCGTCGTACCGCGCGTGCTCATGCGGTCGACGTAGAAACTGCAGGTGAAGCAGCGCGCCAAGTCCAAGAACATCAACTACGACGTGCTCGCCGAGCTCTTTGGCGACCAAGACGAGGCGTAGACAACAGATTGTGCATTCTTCTTGCGGTTAGCGCCACATACAAGCCTCGTTGTTCCTTGTATACTCGGTAGCCGTGTTTTACTTTTGTGCCCAGACCGGCACCTTCCACGTGTTGCTGTGGTACGGCGACTCGCCGACCTTCCAGCCCGGCACGTTCTTCATGCGCTCCTTCTCCTGGTCCAAGTAGTGCGCTTCGATGTGGAGGTACTCGGCGTCTTCCTCGGCCTGCAAGAACGGCAGCATGGCCACGCGGCGCTCGCGCTGCTCCTTGCGCATCGCACGGATCTCCTGGTTGGTCTGGCCCACGACGTAGAAGCCAAAGGTCACGATGGCCGCGCAGCCGGCGAACATGGCCCAGCCAGGCGGGCCGCGGGTCACGGGCACGGCGCGGGCAAAGTTGGGCGCCTTGAAGCCGCCCGCCGGGGGCATGTCCTGGACCGCTCGGCCGAAGTTCGGGGTCGCCATCTCGTCTTGGGCCGCTCGAAAATATATGGAGCAGACGCCCCAGCGGTAGCGTCCGATAAAGTGCGCCACCGAGATGCAGCGTTTGTATGCAGGCGCACTTGACGTCAACCGGTCGAGGTGCTCGTTTAAGTACGATATTGTCGGTTAGCAACAACTGCATACGGTATAGAGTGCTTATAGCGTACGGTATACGGTCGCGTC
Source organism: Saprolegnia diclina VS20 (assembly GCF_000281045.1). NCBI lineage: Eukaryota > Oomycota > Saprolegniomycetes > Saprolegniales > Saprolegniaceae > Saprolegnia > Saprolegnia diclina. The sequence goes on along the minus strand of NW_008246101.1, from coordinate 222,112 downwards.
GGCAAGAAATGCCATTGTACGGACTATGTAGAATGTACGCTACAAGGGCCGGTTGACGGTGTGACAAAGGATCTCGCCAACATGGGGCTGCATCAGGGCTTGGTCGATGGCGCCGCTACCCTCGCGACGCTCACGGCCCAGCGTACGACGCTCGCGCTGACGACGGTGGGTGATCGTTGAGAATGGCTAGAGCTCGAAGAGTTTTGCAGCATGCTGCCTCTTGTTGCGGCGCCAGCGACGGCCGAGAAGAAGCTCAAGCGCAAGCTCACGCGTCATGCCTGTACGCCGTTGTACACGCCTTGCATTGCTCACGCCTTGTATAGCGCAGTACGGATGGAGCGCGATCGACTTGGAGAAAGCCACGGCGAGCCTGTGCGTCATTCTCGCCGACGCCGCCAAGGTGCCATGGACAGTCGCCGCCACCACCCTCATGTATGCTCTAGCGAGGCAGCTCTGTCCAAGAGCTTGTCACGTCACTGACGGAGCTGCGCCTGTCGCAAGACCATCTAGGCGTGCTCGCAGCCGTACGACACCTGCCAGCTTTGGGCGACCTCATGCTCCCATGTGTAGTATTACGAGGCCCAGCGAGAGGCGATCAAGGCTGCGACCGCGTGGAACCCGTCGCTCGACGTACCTGCATACCACAATCTCTCTTGGCGCCTCGATATGGAGGTGCGTCCGACGCTATCTGCCATACGCTGATGAATTCGTCTTCAGGTCGGGACGCGCCTGCTGCACCACAAGGCGTCGCCCGCACTGTCGCTGTCGCTCGAGACCCTTGGGGCGCACGGCGCGGTTGCTTCGCGCACCTTGGCGACCGACTATGCCATCTTGCGCGCCTTGCATGTGTCACTCAAGGAAGCGCTCAAGGAAGCCCAGTCGACGCACTGCAGCCGCGTTCAGCGCTACTTGCAGTGAGACCTCCTCTGGAGTTGACTCGGTCATCGTCGGGCTCTTCCTCGCTGAGATCATTTGACTTACATACATTGAACCATGTCATTATTCGGAGCGCACTCGATACAAATGGATCTACAAGAGCGCAAAGTACTGGCCGCTGCCTGTCGTGTGGTCGTCGATGATTTCCTGGTGCTTGGCCGCGTTCACGCGCTTCTTCTTCCAGACAAAGAGCAGCGCCGCCGCGCCGAGGACGCAGACGGTGGCGCCAACTGCAATTCCAGCGATCGCACCCGACGACAAGGACGAGTCGGTCGCCGGCTTCATGGGTATGGGGCCTGGTGGCGGCGAACCGTTGGGACGGTCGATGGCATCGTCGTGGGGTCGCTTGGTCGACTCGGACGATGGACTTGGTGTACGATTCTCATACGAAGGCGTCGCGCCTGGCGACAATGGCGCAGTCGTCGCGAAGCCGCTGGACGGAACAGGGTGGCCAGTCAACGGCGGGCGACTTGTTGGCTCTATCGTCGTTGCATTGGGCGGCGTGGCACCTGGGGCTGTTGTCGCCGGCGACGGTGTCATAGTGCGTGGCGTCGCTGTCGTTGGTGCCGCCGTTGGCAGCTGCGTCGTTGGGCGTGGCTGGATCTCGGCCGTCCGGCGGGGCATGAAGCGGTACCGGTCGCAGCGGTTCACCAAGGCGCAGGTGGACGCCGCCGAATGGGGCATGAACTGCAGTGGCTTCCGCGCGACGTACATGGGCTCCACCATGGGCATGAAGCGCAGCTGCCCGAGGATCGGGACGGCGCAGGCGACAAGAAGACCCACGAGGCGTCGCATCTCCGGCGTTCGGCAACTTGAAACGGTCACTCAGCAAAAAAGGCCATCGACTACAAAAACGACTACAAGGGACTACTAGTAGCAACATCGACTAACTACGTTGCGTCGAGCTATCGGGAGGCCGCGGTCGTTCGCCGCAGCCGCTCGACGAGCGACGGTACGTTGACCTTCTTGGCCTTCTTGCCGCTCGTCGACCACGTGACGCTCTGCGATACGTCGTCGACTTGAGCTTTTTTCGGTGGCGGGTTGCGCGCCAGCTTTGGTCGGTGCATCTTGACAGCCTTCTGCATGCGCTGGTAGAGCTTGGAGGCGGTGCTTTCGGGAGGCGCGGGCAAAGGCAGCGGAGCAACGACCGCTTGATCCTCACCTTCGTCGTCTCGTCGCTGGTTGTCGATGACCGGGTACGCTGTTGGGGCGGCGTCGGGCAAAGCCACGCTGGTCCCTTGGTCGGACTCGGTCTCGGGCGTGGCTTCCCAGCCGACGCGAGGCCTCGGCGGCGGTTCCTCGTCAAGGTCGAAGTCGTCCACTGGCCCAAGGAATGCATCGACGTCGACTTGGTCGTAGTCAAAGTCATCGTCGTCGACAAACTAGCAGTGCCATGAACGCCAAGCGACGATGACAACACTGTACCTTGGCGAGCTCGAGGGCGGACGCAAGCTTGCGCCGGAGATGGAAGCCTCGGAACGCCGACTGGACGCGGGCGGCGGCGTGTCGACGAAAGTGCTGCCACCGGCGCCAGGCGCGTTGAAGGCAGATGGCCGCGCGTCTCTCGATGTGCATTCCATACTCGCGAACCCACACACGCCACCAGCGAGCGCGCGAGACGTGGGCTACACCAAGGATCGCGCCGGCGTAAGCATCGACGCGCGACCGCTTCCGGAGCAAGAACGACCGCCGGTCTTCGAGCGCCAGGAGATAGCTCGACAAGTGGCGTTGGCGCACTTCGTGTTCGCGCACCTGCGCCCATACGACAAGGTCCCGCAAGACGCTCGCGTGGGTGTCACGTCGATAGTGTGCCAAGCGTGCGGCGTCGTCTCGGTCGGCCGCTTCGCGCGCTTGGGCCTCGCGATCCGTTCGCTCCATACACGCTTGTTCGAAGGTCTCCTGACGTCGGGCGGCCTCGCGCTGCCGCCGCGCTCGCTCGTCCTGCCGCTGGCGCTCTTCCTCGCGCATCTGAGCCTCGCGCTGCCGTTCCTTCTCGGCTGCGTCACGGGCTTGTGCTTCGCGCCGCACCGCCTCGACGCGCTCCAGCGCAGTGCGTTGTCGCTGCTCGTCGGCGAGGCGCTTGCGCCGGCAGTCTTCCTCCCGCTGCGCCAACAAGCGTCGCTCGGCCGCTTCTTTTTCGAGCGCTTGCTTCTTGAGAGCCGCCCGCGCCGCCGCCTCTTGGGCGAGGACAGCCTGGATGGCGGCCTCGCGACGCGCTTCTTCTTCCAAACGCTCGCGCCGCAACGCCTCGCGCCGCTCTCGCTCGCGTGCTATCCTATCTGCCTCGGCGACAGCCGCCTCTCGGGCTCGCTCGATGGCTTCGGCGGCGGCCATGGCGCGCTCTTCGGTCCGGGATCGATCGACATTGCGCATCCAGGCGGCGACGGCCACGAGCGCTTGTGCCAACGCCATCGATGCAGCGTCTTCGGCGCCCATGAGCGAGCGCTCGTTGGTCGCGCGGGCGCCCTCGATGGCGAGACGCTCATTGCGCGCGATCGCAATGTGTATCGCGCGACTGCGGCGGTCTTCGCGAAAAGCCTGATGCTCTTCGTCGAGGCGGCGCGCTTCGTCGGCGAGGCGGCGGTCGTGTGCGGCTTGCTCGGCGCGGAGAGCGTCTTCGGCGCGCTGCCGCGCTTCGTCGCGGCGCTGCTTGGCCAGCCGTCGGGTCTCGGCGGCGATGACGTACGCTACATGTCGCTGGAAACCATGACGAGTAGACGAGTACGCAGAGCGGGAAGGAGAAAGGATATCTCGCGCTCAAGTTCGCGCTGCTGGGCTTCGTACGCGGCGTCGGCCGCCGCTCGCTCGGCTTCCATCGCTGCAACGCGCTCTCGGTGCTTGCGCTCGATGGCTTCACAGCGGGCCTCATGGTCGAGCTTTGTCGGGCTACCGATGACGGCCGCTGCGTCGACGTTGTTTGCAGGTAGAGCGTCAGATGGCGACTCGGTTAGCACGGTGGGCACGCGAGCAGCGATGGCGATGGCCTGGACCGACTGCTGGGAGAGCGACCAGAAGACCTCGTCTTCGGCCATTGAGGCTGCGTGCCGGGCCGCTGCGGCTGCTGCGCTACTCGAGTAATAGGAGCACATGACTAGAGCGCAGTGGGCCAAGCACACTGCATCGCACGATGGCTCGCAATGGGCGTGGCAGTAGCTCACGCTGGCCTCGTCCTCCGTTGCCAGCGAAGCCTCCTCGGGGACCGGCGCCGCAGCGCCGTTGGAAGCCAGCGTCACGTTCGGAGTTGGCGTCGGTGGGAGGGGCATGTCGTTTGGCGTCGTCGCTACCGATCGCGGGTCGACCTCGATGGCGCTGCGAACGTCGTACAAGTCCAAGTCGGCGAGGTCCGTCTCGACGGCCGAGAGCAGCGCCACGTCTGCGGCCCTTGTTGCCTCTGCAAACGCCGTCCACATGGGACTCGCACTGGTCCCATGCATCTCGTCTTGTAAGCTACAACCACATCAGCATGGATCGTCGTCGTCGCCGTCCATGATGTACCTGGCGAGGAGCTCGTCGAGCGACTTGCGCTCGTACACTGGTCGATCCCCATCGTTCTCGTCTTCCTCGTCCTCCTCATCGTCGTCGATGGCCACGTCCTGCAGCTGCCGCTGCAGCTCGGCTTCGAGGTCTTCTGCGTCGTCCATGATGGTCACCGGACGAGGCCTGCCGCCATGCCCCAAGCCGTTACCAGTGTAGTTAACCACGGTGAAATAGAACTCGACGAATTCACACGAAAATCCCACCGACGCCAGGACCAGAGCGACCGAACCAGGCTTGCTGCCCTTGGCTCCCGGCGCTGCGCGAGCACCAACGGCCGCCCACGCTGCCATGGCCTGCGCCGCTGCAGAGGCGAGCGCCTTGCAGCTCCACCAGAGCTGCTCGCATCGCCCTTCCTGTAGTAGCAACACGAGTAGACGCATCAAGAGTCGACTAGCCTCGGTTAGCACAACGACCAACTACGCATCTCGCGATGCTCACTCCTGCGTATTCCTACTAGACGCCATCAATCCTCGATGCGTACGACAAGAAGACGAGAAGGAGGAGAAGGTAGAGGCGGCCGCTTACATGAGGTCGGCCCACATGTGCTGGGCGCCGGTACCCTTGGTCTTCTCGTGGAACTTGTCGAGCATGCGCTCGCTTTGGTCGGCCGAGTAGAGCGTTTTCCAGTCGCCGAGCTGGATCAGCGGCGCCTTGACGTTCTCGAGCGCGTCGACAATGACATGGAGCCGCTCCTCGCGGTGCTCCAAGAGCCGATCTTCATAGTCGTCGCCGAGGAAGCGCGCAATGCGCAAGATCGCGTCGCGCGTCTCGTCCGCAAGGTACTCGTACGTCAGGAAGAGCACGTTGTCTTCGTCCTTGCGCTGGAACCAGGGCACGAAAAAGTCGAAGTAGTCGCCAAAGTCGACCTACACACCGCATGATCGCCTTGAAGACGCGACGGTCATGGCACCTGGCCCGCGAGGAAGAGCTCAAAGTAGTCATCCCATTGCCCGTTCTCGTAGTGGTAGCCCTCGACGTACTCGCGCGTGCGGTAGTAGTGGGCCACGGACGTATCTTTGGGATTTCGCCCGACGCAAATGTACTTAGCAGCGTCGTGGGCCGGCGTCCACTTGCTCGGCAAATGCGTCTTGAAGAGGCGCGCGTGGTCCTTCGCCGTCATGCGCTCGGCGACCTCCTTCCCCACGCGCTCGAGGTGCGGCACGACGGTCTCGGGCGGCGGTATCGGCGCCACGTCGTTGTGCAAGATGCCATACACGATCCGGAGCACGTAGTCGTTGCCGCAGTCCGGGTACGAGCAGACAAAGACGTCATGGGGCCGCGCCTTGAGCGACCGCCCCGAGAGCAGGTTGGCAATGTCGTAGCTCCCGGGCACGAGGAAGCCATCATGGGCGTTGAAGCTCGGCGGAAGCATGCTGCTGCTGCTTGGAAGCGCTGGCAGAAAATGACGGGAAGGTAAATGGTCCGGATACGATAGGCTTCTTACGGATACCGTGCGTTTTCCTAACCGACACCGTGCAACTCGAGAAGGTGCAACTTCAAGTTGCACCAAAATCCACCGCCACAATCGCCGCCAGAACGACTGGTCGACTAACTACAGCGATAACCGTGTTAAGCGAGGAGGCTGAAACTGAACCTGATTGTAGATCAATCAGTTTCAGTTTCAGCCGCCTCGATGTCCAAGCGGACGAAGAAGCGCAAGGGCCTCGCCGGCACACCCACGTACGAGGAAATGGTGAAAGAACACGAGCGCCGACATGGACCAATCCCCCCAGTCGACATGCCCCTCTTCAAGAGGGTCGTCGCCGCTGTCGACGCCAGCGGCCTGAGCGTTCGCAAGCGTCGCACCGATTTGGCTCTGTGCGAAGGGCCGGATCCCAAGCCCTATGTGGACGAGTCTTGCGATTGCCAGGGCGCCCACGCGCAGCAAAACCACGACGCCTACACCGAGCACTGGGTTGAGAACACTGCCGCCGACTGGGACGTCGCGGGTAAGTCGGCAGACGCCGGGTACGACGGGGGTGGGCACGATGACGAAGAGCCAGACGAAGCGGACGGCGCGCGCCATATCAACGACACCACAAAGCCGTCGATTGAGATGCGCAAGCTCCACAACGACAAACGACGCGCGAATGCACGCGGTATCGCCGCCAATGCGTGGCGCGACCTCCTCGTTGAGAGCGTCAAAGATGTCGCGGACTGGGCGACCCCGCTGGTTCGCCCGGGGGCTCGTTGCAATACCGGTACGTGTACACACCCAGCAACGTACGTGTGCCACACGTGCAAGTACTTCTCGACGAACGCTGTCTTTTGCTACGGGCATGCGGTCGACCACGCACCGTACGCACACAACATCGTTGATGCGAAGGGCTGCCCCATTTTGCGCCCGGCGCTGCGATCTGTGCCGTGTCTCTGTGGGACCACGCGCTCAGCGCGCGCGAAGCCAATGGAAGTGCTGCTGCACGGGTACGACGGCAGCGAGAAAGTCCAAGTCCTTTGCAGCGCTTGCAAGCCTGCGTCCGTACTCTTACGCCTTGGGTTCTTTCCAAGCTCGCCGACCGTTCCAGGTACATATTCGTACCCTGCAATCCCGACAGCATACCTGCCAAGTAGCAAAGGGCTTTGCGTTCTCGATGCTGCAGTCGGCATGTGCGTACCGCAGAGCAAACGTGTCCGTCTTTGGCGCCGCCAAAGTCTTTTTTGGCGAGCACCCTGACTACGAGCACGATGTCCACGGCACCATCTACCCTTCCTTCAACGCAGCAATTGGAGAGTTCTCGAGGATCCAGCACTTGTTGTAGTACATATATATACCACACCACCAAGCTGTCATGCGAGTGCCTTTGTTGGAAACAGTGTTTCAGTCCGAAACACTGTATTCCTTCAATGCACTGTTAAACTGTGCATCGGACAAAACACTGTCTCGAACACTGTGTGACACAGCGGCAAGTGCGCCATCCGGCACTGCTTCGTTTGGGAGCTCTGCGCACCTTGTCGCGGGTGTTGGTGGCAACAGTATCCAACTTAGATTGAACTACAACTACGATCTTATGCAAAACACGTATTCCAAAAGAGTTAGTCGTCGCTAGTCGTACCCAAGTCGGTGCAGCTGTGTCTCGAGGTCCCGGATTTGTTTCGAGAGCTCTTGCGTACGCTTGAAGAGGGCGCTCGTCGAGAGTCCTTCGATTGTGGTTTGCAGCTCCCGGATCGTCGTCGCGTTGGCTTCTTGAGCGGCTTCGGCCGTGACCGCCCGCGTCTCGAGCGCCTGCATGTCGGTCTTGGCGTCGGTCTTCTGCGTCTGCAGCGCCGTTTCCAAGGCGGCTACGCGCGCCAGGAGGTTTGTCGTCTCCTCCTGGAGCTTCGCTTTGGCCGCTGCGAGCTCCGACTTGTCGGACGAGAGCGCGTTGACACCGGCCGAGAGATCGTTGATGGTCGTCATGAGCTTCAAGATCTTGTTCTCGAGGCGCAGCTCGTTCGATGCGGCGCGGGCGGCTGCGTCGTCGGCTTGCGCTTTGAGCGCCTCGTAAGCCTTGCGTTCTGCTTCGAGCTCTGCGGCTGCGACCAGCTCTGGCGGTGCTGGTGGTTCACCCAGAACCACCTCCATGTCGCTGTCAAAGTCCGTGTCTTCGAGAAGCGGCCCATTAAGGACGGTCCACTGACTCGATTCATCGACGTCGCTGCAAGCAGGGCATACCACACGACGGCCGCGTACTGCGTCTTCGTACTTGTCTCGGAACTCTGCACCCTTGGCGGCCAGCGCCTTCTCGTAATCGGCTTGGAGCGCCTTGACGACCGCTTCGTGCTCCGAGGCGCCGGCCAAAGCCGCTTGACGCGCCTCCTCAAGGTTGCCCTTGAGGGCCTTGATGTCGTCGTCGTGCTGCGCTCGGGATGCAGCGAGCTCCGAGCGAGCAAGAGCGAGGTCCGAGGCACCGGTCGCAGTTGCGTGCTCCGAAACTTCGAGTGATTCCTCGAGATGCGCAACGACATCCCGGGTGGCCTGAAGTTGAGTTCCAAGCGTCTCGAGATCAGCGTCGTGCTGGGCATGGGCAAGATCAAGCTCCGAGGTGCGTGTCTTGGCCGTGTCCATCGACGCGTTGAGGCTGGCTTGGAGGGTGACGACCTGCGCTTGGAGAGTTGCTACTTCCGAACGCAGCTGACCGAGGATCGCCTCAGTCGTGGTCGTCGATGCCGCGCTAGCAGGCGTGGCATCCGTGGTGGTACTTGACGGAGCAGTCGCGACGCTCGTCACCGGTGTGCGACGCTGCGCGGCGGTGGTCGAGGTGCGGCTGCTTGCCGTCAGAGGTTGCACCGCCGTCGTGGCGGGCGTTTGCGTCGACCGAATCGTCGATCGCGCAGTCACCGGGACAGTTGGAGCCGCGCGCTGGCGGACAACCGTCGGGGTCTTGCTGCGCCCGAACGCGGTGGCACGCGAACCGAGGTTCGTCGCCGCCGTCGGGCTTGGCTTTCGCATGAGGGCATCTTCGGCCGCCAACTTGGCCTCGGCGAGCTTTGCAGCTCGCTTCTGGTGGTAGAGCGGGTCGTAGAGGGACATGCGAATTCGTTTTCTGAAGCATCAAGATCACTTGCGCCGCCGAGGGCTGTAAAGGCGTTCAAGCCTTCGCCGCGCGCCGTGTACTTGGAGTTTGTATCGCTGGAGAGGCGTCATCTGCGAGGCTGCGTCGTGGCAAAGGCGCTCGAAGCGGCGCGCTTTTGCGCTCTTGGAGGCTCCATCGCTCTCGTCGCTCGGGCTGCCACGCTCGGCGTCGCTAGTTCCAAAAGCCAATGGCCGAAAATATTTTCAAGGCGTTGATTGCCCGTGTAAAAACGTATTTTCATACGAGACGAGATTGTCCTGTGTTAATTTCCTAATGACGTGGCAGCGTGAATGGCAAACAGTCTGGTGAGGGGGTCCGTCCAGTGCGATCTGCTCCACAGACGTCGGGAACCCGCACTGTGTGAGAGGCGCAGCAAAAGCCTTGCGAACTTGGCAACTCCAGCATGATTTTCGTACGTGACCGGGGGAGTCGAGGCTTCAAATACTGAGGTTCATCTGGATCAAGAGTACATAAATACTCTTGATCTGGATGCACCAACCTCCATCGTGTGTGGTACGAGAATGCTAGACGCACGAAACTAGTTATAGCGCTCACATGTCTAGTGTCCTAACTACCGGTAGTACTGTATCGAAGACGGCCGGACCGCAGTCAACGTGGTTATTTCTCAGGCTCAGTAGCGGTCTTAGTGAAGATAACATACGAGGTAGGCATTCCCTGTCGACTCGGAGCATTCAAGTATATGGAGATCCTTGGAGCTCGTCTCAGTAACGAGTGTTGTCGATCGACGTTCAAGAAGGTACACGATGGGTACACTCTCCTCCTACTATCGCACAAGAGTAATAGTGTCGAGGTGTTGCAAGGGACTCGATAACTGCATTTACGAGTCCAGTCGGTCTAGTATGTTATTCGTGCCGCCGACTATCAACACTGGTCGAGGTAGCAAATGAGATACCCATCGTGGAAGCGCCATGGCCGTGCTCGGCAGTGTCTATCGCAACCGTCACTCTGCCCCAGCATCACTTTCGTCGTCTCTTCGTCAGTCCAAGGTCCAACTGACGACTTCGGCGAGCGTCAAGGCCGCGACAACAAGAATCGAATAGTCTATTATATACCTCTATGTCTAATCCTTTGTACATATATTCTGTCATGAGCGCGTGCGGGCATCGTCGCGTGCGGCCTCCACGGGCATCCCTGATTTCACGATCTTGGGTGGTCTTCATTCACTCTTTCAAGTAGTTTGGACCAAGATTTACGCATTTTGATTGGCCAAAGTTCGATGACCATGTACTGAACAAGCGAATTAAAAAGGCCACGTGGGTGAATCGTCCCACGGACGCCGAGGCCTCGGCCTTCGGACGTCATTTCGACTTTAGCCATGTCACCGCCTCGCTTCTGCTGCTGCGCCGCCGCCCACTCGGGCCTTCAGCTCGATGACATGAACCGGGATGCGAACCCGCGCGACGACTTTATGGCCTTCTCGTGGGGCAAGTGGACCCAGCGCAACCCGATTCCGGACGAGTACAGTGCGTGGGGCGTCTTCTACAAGCTGCGCGACCAAGTGCTTGACGACGTGAAAGGACTCTGCGAAGCCAAGGTCGCAGAGATCGATACGCTCGACGCGAGCACGTGCGAGGGCCAGATCGCCCGCTTCTGGCAGGCGGCCATGGACGAGGCCGGTGTCGAGGCCGCGGGCACGGCGGCCCTGGACCCGCTCTTGGCCCGCATTGCGGACGCGACCGACCGCGACTCGTTCATCGAGGCCATTGGGTACCTCCACACGCAAGGCCTCAGCGTGCTCTTTGATGCCGCCGTGCTGCCCGACATGAAGGACTCGACGACCGAGCGGCTCTTCTTTGCCCAGGGCGGCCTCGGGCTCCCGGACCGCGACTACTACACGGACGCCGACAAGGCCGAGAAGCTCGCTGCGTACGAGGCGCATGTCGCGGCCATGTGGTCGCTCTTCCGCCCACACGACGATGCATCGGCCGTCGCCACGTCGGTCGTCGCCGTCGAGCGCCGGCTTGCGGCAACCTCGCGCACGCGGACTGCGATGCGCGACATTGCGTCGCTCTACAACAAGCAGACGCCCGACGAGTTGGAGGCGGCGGCGTTCCCGTGGGCGGCCGTGTTCCGCGGCTACGGCCTCGACGTGCCGGGCTTTGCGATCGTCGCGACGCCCGAGATGTTTACGTTCCTCGCCGACGACATTGAAGCGCATTTGGACGCGTACAAGCAGTACGCGTCCTGGCACGTACTCAAGGCGCTCGCTTCGTACCTGCCGTCGGTGCGTCCTATTTTTCTTGATATTTTCACAGGACCAACTGATACATTGATATTTAGGTGTACGTGAACGAAGCCTTTGCCTTGTCCAAGGCACTCTCGGGCGCGAAGGAGCTTTCGGCGCGCTGGAAGCGCGTCGTCAACACGCTCAACGAGACGTGTGGCGAGCTCATGGGCGCGGTCTACTGCGCGGCGTTCTTCCCGCCGACCGCCAAGACGGCGATGCTGGAGCTTGTGGGCTGCCTCAAGGAAGCGCTTGCGCTGTCGCTCCAGGACTTGACGTGGATGACGCCGGCGACCAAGGCCAAGTCGCTTGAGAAGCTCGATGCGATCGTCACCAAGATTGGGTACCCGGATGTTTGGACCGACTTTTCGGCCTTGCACCTCGAAGGCAGCTACGTCGAGATCGTGCTCGCGATGCAGCGCTTCATGTTTGCGGAAAACATTGTCCGCCGCGTGGACGCGCCGGTGCAGAAGCACAAGTGGGAGATGCCGCCGCAAATGGTCAACGCGTATTACAACCCGATGGCCAATGAGATCGTGTTCCCGGCCGCGATCCTCCAGTCGCCGTCGTTCTCGGTGCGTTCGACGTGCTTGATACATTGATAGATTGAAACATGTAGCTGGACCGCGACATGGCCATGAACTTTGGCGCGATCGGGGCTGTGATTGGCCATGAAATGACGCACGGCTTTGACGACCAAGGGCGCCTCTTTGACGCGGCCGGCAACCTCTCGGAATGGTGGACGCCGGTACGACTGATACAGAGTTGATATGTTCGTAGGGAATTTTGATGGTTGTGGAATGTAGGAGGACGCGGCGGCGTTCAACGCGCGCACCCAAGTCGTTGTCGACCAGTTCAGCAAGTATGAAGTGCTCGGCCGGCCCGTGAACGGCCAGTTGACGCTTGGCGAGAACATTGCCGACATTGGCGGCGTCAAGATCGCATACCGTGCGCTGCAGCTCTACTTGGCCAAACACGGCCGTCCGGACGACCTTCTCGATGGGTACACGCCCGAGCAGCGCTTCTTCCTCGCGTGGGGCCAGTTTTGGGCGTCGATCGACCGCGACGAACAAGCGCTCAAGCTCCTCTCGGTGGACGTGCACAGCCCGGGCTTCCTCCGCAGCTTTGCGCCACTCAAGAACCTCCCGGAATTCTACGCCGCGTTCGATATCCAAGAAGGCGACGCCATGTATTTGCCTGAAGACGAGCGTGCAGCGATCTGGTAGTGGCGATCGTCTGATTCAACTACGAATGTAATGAGAAGCGTTGTTGCTGCTTGGACCGGTCCTTGATCGGCTCGACCGATCCGACGCTCGTCGACGCAGTGTGCACGGCAACCGCGTCAACCCGTTCTTCCGGTGACTACTGTGGTAGTGCGCCCAGATCTGCTTGTGCCACGCATTCGAGATTGGCTACCTTTGATTCGCTTAGGGTTGAGGTTGGTGACCACGAGTAGGATACATACATTCGTCGTCGGTCCAATATTATTGGGGTCTATTTGGCCAAGGACATGCTCGGTGGCCACAAAATGGTGACCATAGCGTACGGTTTAGGTTTCAACTACTGAGGCTCGCACGACTCAATATCTAGCAAGGTGAAATCAAGAGCCCAAACGTCCAATTCGACTTATTAATCTTTTGGGTTCCTCGTAGAAAGGCCACGCTGGGAGTTCTGGACTTGAATCATCCACAAACGGTCGAGTAACAACTAATGATTTGACTTGAATATGCAGCATCCGTGCCATTTTGGTGAGAATGCTGGCAACGCATAAGTGGGACGAAGCGCGTGTGGGTGTCGTCTTTTGTAACTTGGACACTCGTGAACCGGGTCGGCAAGTCATTCATCAGTTCTTATTCCCATAACGAGTCGTTTGGTTCGCTTACACTGGCTGCTCAACACGAGTGCGGTGCTTTCTCGACGCGTCTCCTCGTATGTGAGCTCGTGCACGACGTTGTCCAGTGCTGAGGCTAGACTAGAACGCGTTATCAGACTTTCCGAACGTGCGACGGGTGCTTCTCAGAGGGACCGCTCCTCGTGGAACCACGTTTAGGATACATCCACAAGCCAAGTCGACCACATCTGGGACGCGATCCATCCAGTCGCGTATGAAGGTAACTCGGCTACGTAAGTAAACAAACTAATCCCGCGAGATGCGGCGGTCGACTCAGAAGGTGGTTACCGGTCCCCTATGAGAGCTGTACAGCGCGTAGGAACCTTCTTGCTCGTCATTTTTGATTTCTCCGCCTTGTTTCCTCATGGTGCAGCCGAAGGATGGTCTGCCGCTCGGCGAGCGGCTCTCTTATGCCCGGGCGTCGATCGAGCCCGTCTCGGGCGACGACTACACGCCTGTCAAGACGCCTGGCGACCTCGAAGCCGACACTGCCCCAGACGGTGGTGCCCTCCGTGAAGGCGGCGCGCTCGTCTACACGTCGCCCGAGATTCTCGCTTTCCTCTTCCAGTACGCGGTGGTTGGCGTCGTCCTCGGTGGCACGAACGCGATTGGGTATCCGTTCTTGACGGCGTACTACCAGCTCCCCCCCAACATTCTCAACTCGGCGGGCACGCTCATGACCCTCGGGTGGTCGTTCAAGGTCTTCTTTGGCATGCTCACGGACTGCGTCCCGATCTTTGGCTA
>NW_008246101.1:178562-196669 GCF_000281045.1 Saprolegnia diclina VS20 | reverse complement strand
AAGGGGCGGTCGTCTTTGTCCGCTCCGACTGGTCCAAGCAGTGGGATACCGTGCCGCCAGCCGAGCTCGCCGAACAATTCCCGTTTCCCGGGCAGTCGTTGGCGTCGGTGCAGTTCCTCCATCTGAACCGCTCGATCCTCTTCCACGGGCACGAACCACTGGACGCCGACACGACGCCGACGCTCGAGACCGAAGGCTGGCTGCTCACCAACGGCTACACCCAAGCCGAGGGGCTCACCAACTTGCATCTCGTCGCGCCGGTCGGCTGCCTCGTGAGCATCTCGTACCCCAAACTCCGCGGCGGCCTCGGTGGGCTGGCGCGCTTTGTCGCTATTTGCCCGGCATCGTGGCCCTACGGTCGTCGCATCGCCTTGACGCCCGAAGCACCCATGCCCAAGGAAGCGGCGCCGCTCGTGTTCTATCCTGGCCACGGCTACCTCCGGGCGCCACCGTCGTCGTCCCGCAACGTTTCGGTGACGACGACGACGACGGAACGAGCGGCGTGCCACGACCTTCGCCTCTGGAGGATGTTTACGAGCGCGTTCGCTCGGGCCAAGCACATTGACCTGACGCACACCATGTCACCCGAGACGCCCGTGTGGTCGGGCTTCCCGACGCCGCCGGCGCAGTTTCGGCGTGCGACGAACGCGACGTCCGGCGAGCCGTATACGTGGGCAGCGGACGGGTTTGCTGGTATGGACTACCGGTTTGAGACCGACCAGTTTGGCACGCAACTGGACCCGCCCGCGCACTGGCACCCGGATTATGCAGCGATTGATGAGCTCCCGCCGACGTTCGCCGTGCGCCCGCTGGTCGTGCTCGGTATTGTCGACAAGGTCAAGGCCGATGCTGGCTACCAGCTTCAAGTCGCCGACATTTTGAGCTGGGAAAAGACGTTCAAGACGAAGATTCCGAGAGGGGCGGTCGTCTTTGTCCGCTCCGACTGGGCCAAGCAATGGGGCGTCGTGCCACCGCAGGAGCTTGCGGCGCAGTTTCCGTTTCCTGGGCAGTCGTTGGCGTCGGTGCAGTTCCTCCATCTGAACCGCTCGATCCTCTTCCATGGGCACGAACCACTCGATACGGACACGAGTCCGACGCTCGAGTCGGAGGCGTGGCTCCTCCAGAACGGCTACACCCAAGCCGAAGGCGTCGCGGACCTCGACGGTGTGCCAGAGACGGGCTGCCTCGTGCAGATGGGCTTCCCCAAACTCCGCGGTGGCCTCGGCGGCTACGCTCGCTACATTGCGATCTGCCCGCCATCGACGCGCATCGGTGTCGCCATCAACGCCGGCGCCGAAACCCCGTTGCCCAAGCAAGCCAAGCTCTTGCGTTACGTCGAGGGCCAGGGGTACCTCCGCGTCTAGTGGATCCCAGCGTTGTATGTGGAGATGCTCCAAGCAGCCGAGACGCAAGCCACATGAGAGAGACGGGGCAAGTGTTGTATACAGTCGAGTGAGCTAGTTGAGCTTGGCCTTGCTAAAGTCCATTTCGGGGTGGGCGGCCATAAACTTTTTCAAAATCTCTTGCTTGCTGAGCTCGTCGCTCGTGGGCAGACCCATCTGCTTCTGGCGCTGGTCAAACTACGCCATGGCATGAGTAGATGCGGTGGATCAAAGGGCGTACCATCATCTTCTCGACCGTCTGACGCGTGTCGCCGTCCAAGTCGCTGAGCTTCGAGTTCTCTGGCTGCACCTTCTTCGTGTTGATCTCCGGGTCGCCTTGGATCACATTCTTCCACCACTCCATTTGGTTTTCCTTTTGGAGGTAGATGCAAATGCGGTTCCCGTCCTCGAGCGTCCAGAACGAATCTTCGACCTTGACGCGCTTGTGAAGCTCGCCGTCGACGAGAAGTGGCTGGCCCTTGAGGCCGACCTTGAGCGTCTTGGCGCGGATGTCGGCAAACACCTGGCGCGACGTCGTGCCGTTGGGCACCGCGATCGACACATGCGCCTCCTGCAACGTCTGCGTCCAGACGTAGTGCTCGGTCTTGCCGCCGTTGCCCTCGAGCGGCGGAGACGCATCATCATCGTCGTCGTTGTCTGCAGGGTTGTTGGTAGGCGCGGGCGTAGGCGTCGCGATGGGCTTGGCCTCCAGCACAGGCGCCGGCTGCTCGTCGACGATCTCTTCAAAGCGCGACTCCATCTCGGCCGCCTTGCGCGCCGCGTCGTCTGCATCCTTCTTCTTCTGGGCCTCGAGACGCTTCTTCTTCTCCTTCTCTTCTTGCTGCTTGCGGTCGTAGCGCTCGCGCTCGGCCAGCGCCGCTTCGCGCCGCAGGACGTTCAGCACCATTTGCTCGACCTTGTCCTGGGACGCGCCGGCGTAGAAGTCGGTCTTGCGGCGCAAGAACGAGAAGACGCTCGTGAGCATGGGCTCAATGCCCTGCTGCTGCTGCGCCATCTGCAGGAGGAGCCCGTCGAAGCGTTCGTCGGCCATCGTCTCGTTGCGGCAAGTCGGAAAATGCGAAAGATTCGCGTCGACGGGCTAAGTTCGACATTCCAGAAAACGTTGTTTTCGGCATGTGCCACAAACAAATCAAATCCATCGAAGCTAGGCCGAGACTCCACGAGACTCAACGAGACTACAAGCAAGGCCTTGCGGGAAGGATACCTGTTGGAGAGCGGACGTCAAAATGATCACCGATCCTTGTGCTCGTAGAAGGTGCTGGAACTTGGTGGCATTCCGCGTACGGTAAAAGCATCCCACCGAGCTGAGAGGCATCGATGGCTCAGAGTACGCGCAGCAAGTCTGCAGCATCTATGGCCTCAATAGATATATGTGCCGTAGGAGTAGACGGCGAGGCCAAGCGAGGTGAAACTGGTGGCACTCGTCAATGATTGCGGGCCACAGCTACACTACCGGTATGACAGCTCTTGGATCATCGAGTCTTGGCATCTCTAACGTCAATTCAAGTACATGGGATCACTTCTTTAGCGCATCAAGGTAGCGTGTTGCTCGAGCAGGCAGTCGACACGTGATCGCTGCGCTGTTTCTGCGGTGCTTGATTAGCATCGGCTAATTTCGGCATCCCAATGCCGAATTTAGACGCGCCTGGTCAAGATTGCACTCTCTCAAGTGCGTATTTTTATAAATCTATTCTTGCTTGTGCATACTAAAGTACTGATAGAATAAATATAGGATTATTTATTAGGTACGCCGTCGGAACAGCATACAATAAAAATACCTTGGCATTTGTATGATAAAGAATGATTCAAAAAAGGTTCGGTCAAGTGCGCTCGCCGGGCAGGTGCAAGCGAATGGAGCATAATCAATTGGCCTCGAAGGATGCAACGGTTCCTGCAGCTCAGCGCCGACGAAGCCGCCAAGGCGCTGCGCCCGACGCTCGTCAAGGGCCGCTGGGTCAAGCCGATGCTGTCGCTCCGCCAGCAGGCCAACGTGAAGAAGGTCGCGGTCCAGAAGGGCACGATTGGTACGTGGACGGCCGGCGAGGGCGGCTGGCTCGCGGCGTGGGACCTGCCCAAGCAGCACAACGTCATGCGCACGCCCAAGGGCCACGCCAACGAGCGCCGTGAGGTCGACCGCGTCAAGAAGATCCAAACCGCGATGGCGGGCATGGACAAGAAGATTGAAGAACACAGAGCCGCGCTCCTCAAGGCCAAGCCCATCAAGGGCCTCGAGAAGTGGCTCAACGAGACGACGAGCTACTAAGTCCTCTCGCCACGACAATATTAGACACCAGAAGAAGAAGAAGAGAATACACTAGATCGTCATTCGATATCGGTAAAGTCGACCACTTCGCCGTCCAGCTCGTCCGGGCTCGTCGTCGCCGTCGTCCGGTGGCTCAACGTTCGGATCACATGCTCCATCTCGGCGATGAGCCGAAGCGGGTTGTCCTTCCCGAGGTCGAGCACGTCCTTCATGACCATCGGGAACGCAGCGTCCGCGCACGCCTTGGTCTGCCACTCGGAGAGGAGCTTGACGACCATCGACACGTACAGCTAGCGCGCCATGAGCGATCGTCATGCAGCCATGTTCTCATACCTGGTTCATGCCGGCGGCCACGTCCTTGTGGCGGTTGCATGCGGGGATGAGCGCGCCCGAGCGCAGCGCGAGCATCGTATGCAGCGTCATGTTGATGAGCACGCACATCATGGGGAAATGGTGCTCTTCGTGCTTGGACGCATAATGGAACTTGGCGAGAATGTACACATTGTCAAGGCCACGAAGCTAGGATCACATGCAACATGCGGCAGGTGAAAAGGATATCTCGTAGTGGTTCTCGATAAGGTAGAGCACTTGGAGGAGCGAGAGCATGCCAGCACCGCGGAGGTCCGTGGCCGGGTCGTTGCCTTGGAAGCCGAGCACTTCCCAGTGCGACCCCGTGAGGGGGCACTCGTTGCGGCAGTGGGTGATCTACATACATCGTATGCTCGAGTTCCCAGCTATGGACGCACCTTCTGGTACACGGTCTGCAGCATGCGGTAGTGCTCGGGAATCGCGCTGTTGAAGCTGCACATGGCAATGCAAAAGAGCAGTTCGCGCTGGTTGCTGGCCATCGGAAACGCTAGCGTCGGCCCGCGGAAGCATGCAAAACACCCGGTGCGCCCCGAGTCGTCGGCGACCACGATGGCTTCGCGGTATGCCAGACAGTAGGACGACGAGCCAAAGTGCTCGAGCGCTTCGTTCCACTTGATGACACGGAATGCGACCTCGCGCGGTGCGTCTTGGAACGTCTGGAGATGTTCCCACTCGGCTTCATGGGCCATCTCTTCTTGACGCTGCTGCGCCAACGCACGGCGCTCGCGGTCGTCTTCTTCGTCCATTGCGTCTTCGTCTTCCTCGAGGAGTTCATGACTTGGCGCCGGCGACGCTGCCGTGTTCGTTATCTGTGCCACTTCCTGGTCGCCCAAACCCCGCTTGTACATGTCGTGCATCTATGTGTCAATCTCTTGATACATTGATACAACGACAACTTCAGTACCTCGGCGAGCACGGTGGGCCCGGTCGCCAAGGACCCGTCGTTGGCAGTCGCAGGGAAGACAGGTGTATCCGATCGAGCATTCTGACTACGCTCGGCGCGTGTCGCCGCTTGCATTTGCTCGAGGAGCGCTCGCTCCGAAGCCTCGTCGCGGGCCTGCAACGCCGCGCGTGTCTTTTCAACGTCGAGCACTTGGGACGGCTGGAGCTCGACGACTTCAAAGTCATCGGCGCCGCTGTCGTCGCGTGTCGACTTGGCCGAGTAGAGCGGTACATCGGGCTCGTCGAACCCGTCACCGATCGAGTACCCCGCGGTTGCTGCCGCCGTCGGTCGCTGGACCTTTTCGTAGGCAATGCCAAAGACATCCGCCGACGCACTGGGATCCGGCTCGTCAAACGCAGAGAACGCGATTGAATCGGTGGCCACCGCTGTCTCTGGCACCATTGCGGTCTCAGCGACGGCAGTCGCCATGGCGGCGGCCAGCGGGTTGGCCGGTGCAGCCTTGGTTATGGTTTGGGCGATCTCGACGTTGACCTCGAGTTCGTCGTCGTCGACCACTGTGGCGCGAAGGTTGAGTGGCTCGGGCACCGGCGTAGCGTCCGCCTACAGAGCATTTCGCACTCAAAAGCACTAAGACTACAAGTGTACATCGTCGTCCTCCGAGTCGGACTCGCTGTCGTGACCGGGGTTGAGCACCCCTTCAAACTGCGTCTTGCTACTCAAAAGACGCTCGGTCACAGGACGCGGCGCGTCGACGGGCGCCGGCGGCGGTACGACTGCATCTTCCTCTTCGTCGTCGTCCATGGACAGTGGCGCCACCATGGTTTCCACTTCATCAACAGTGCTGGGCTCGACGGGCAGGTCGGTCGAGGTCTCGACCTCGACTGCCACAGCTTCGACAACATCGGAGCCTGGCGCCTCGTCGAGGGGCAAGCCGTCTGCGATAGACTCTGCTGCCTCGAGCACTTCTTCCGCCGGTGACGCGACCTCGTCGGTCTCGCCGACATCATCGACGGGTGCAGTGGCTTCATCAGAACTGTCGGGAAACGCAACGACGTGATTGGTGGTTTCGTCAGCGGCCGACATCGTCAATGTCTCTTGGCCGTCGTCACCACCCTCGCTGTTCTCCACTGGAGTGTCGTCGACCGCATGCTCTGGTGCCACTGCTTCGGGAGCGTCCTCAGAATCGAAGCCAGTGTTGCCGTCCTCGGTGCCTGCATCTGGCACTGCGCTGTCTTGTGCTTCACTGACGTCGGTTGCCGCCGTGTCATCGAGAGTCAGAAGCTCTGCAACGTCGCCTTCGTCGGTGGCTTCGCACTCCGCCAAGGCGATCGCGTCGGTGGCGTCCTCGAGCGTTTCCATCTCGTTGCTATCGTCGGCGTTGTCGACAGGTGGTGGCTCGTCCGTTGCCTCTTCCAGCGACGGTGCAGCTGCCTCGGTCTCAAGCGATGGCACATCGATCACTTCCTCATTGTCGAGAGGCAGGACCGCCGCTTCGTCCAGCAACGTCCCATCATCATCAGCTGGCGCGTCGATGGGCTCAACGGCGTCCACGGTCTCGAGGGGTGATGTGTCGTCCGTCACCACATGGCTGAATGGTGCGTCGTCTGCCTCGTCGGTACTGGGCAGTGCTTCGTCGGCGACTGCATCCGTGTCGTCTACCGTTGACTCCGCAGCTTCCTCCGTGCTTGGCTCGGTGCTGGCCACGTCGCATGCTTCCAGCGCGCCAGCGTCATCATCGCCATCTTGCATCGCGTCGTTGTCGGCAATGGCTTCTTCATCAAGACTGGTGACTTCAGTGGGTGCGTCTTCGGTTGGTTCTAGAGCAATTTTACATTACATGGACGCCATTCCGCGTTCTTTACCTTCGGCGAGGTCGGTCGCTTCGTTCGCCTCGGCGTCGAAGATGGGCTCTACCGGTAGCAAGCTCCATGAAGACTTCACGAGTCGAATCAAGTGTACCATCCGCAGCCTCGCTCTCGGCGCTCGCCTCGGCGTCGGCGGCCACGGCGTCCATGAGCGTCTCGTCCGCGTCGTCGGCCTCGTGCGCTGCCAATTCGCCGGCGAGTGTGTCAAAGTACGTTCCATCGTCGCTTCCCAAGTCTACGCAAAGACCAATGCTACGCGGTGATGCAAGTGGACGGACGTACGGCGAATCGTGGGCTCGGCCTCGACCTCGACATCCGCCGGCGACTCGACGATGCTCGCGTCTACGCCATCGCTCTGTCAGTTGCATCGCCATCATAGCTACGTCTCTACCTGCATCGAAGAACTCATCGGCGTCGTCTGGAGCCGTGGTTTCGGCTGCGCGGACGCCATCGTCGTCGCCGGCTGTCTCGTGCTTGGGGCTGCCCGCCTTCTTCCCGCGCTTCGCCTTGCGCGACTTGGCCTTGGTGACCGACCGACTCTCTACTCCTCCATGAGATCATCGGCCTCATCGTCGCATGGCCTCGTACGCGTCTCCATGCTCCAGTCGGCAACGAATCGGGATCTTGAGGCGCTGTGTAATTATAGGCGGTGAAACCAGAAGACACACCATTTGATTTCACCCTAATAGTGTGTGAATTCACTTGGGACAAACCTATATCGACGGGCAAAAGCCTCTGCGTCTGCACGACTAGAGCCTGCGGGACCCTATCTAGTATTGTCCACACGCTATATATGCATATACCTCTGGGTGCCACGCTGTCACCCAAACGTTTCTACCCCCGACCTCCTTGGCCGCGCATACTGTGGCACACAGTGCTGGTTTGTCCCAATGTCCCAACCGCGAGTGAGCGGTTCAGAAAACACTATATTCGTGTACCGTGAAACGGCGGTCGTATCCGGCGGATCGTCCGGATGCCAGAGCCACATTGCACCGATGGAGAGCTCGCTCGTGCTCCTCGGGCTGCTCCTGCTGCTCGTCCTCATCTCGCTGGCGCTGGACGCGACCCAATGCACGCTCCTCTCCAAGAGCGGTATGGCGCTGCTCGTCGGCGTGCTCTGCGGCCTTGCGATCGCAACGGACCCGGCCTTGTACCAGCGGCTCGGCTTCCAGTACACCATCTTTTTTGACGTGCTGCTGCCGCCCATCATTTACGAGGCGGGCTTCTCGGTGCAGCGCCTCGCCTTCTTTCAGAACGTCGGCGCCATCCTCCTCACGGCGATTCTCGGCACGCTCATCTCGGCCGGCGTCATAGGCCTCGGGCTCTACCTCGCTGGTCACGCCGGCGCCGGGCCGCAGCTCGAGTGGGTCGAAGCCTGTCTCTTTGGCGCACTCATTTCCGCGGTCGATCCTGTCGCGACGCTAGCGTGCTTTAGCAAGCTGCACGTGCCACCGCTCCTCTTCAACATTGTGTTTGGCGAAAGCGTCCTGAACGACGCCGTCGCAATCGCGCTCTACCAGTCGCTTCTCGCGTACGAGTCGTCCCGCTCGGTCTCACTTGGCGTGCTGCTCCAAGTGCTTCTCCAAACGTTTAGCATCTTGCTCGGGTCCATTGGCATCTCGATCGCGCTGCTGCTCAGCGGCGCCTACGGCTTTGCCCGCGTGCGCCACCTCCGACACTACCCCGTGTACGAGGTGCTCGTGTGTTTTCTGCTGGCTTTTCTGACCTACTTTGCCGCCGATGCGTGCCATCTCAGCGGCATTGTCGCGCTCTTCTTCTCTGGGATGCTCACCGCCCACTACATGTACCCGGTCATGTCGCCGCCAGGCCAAACGTTCTTTCACCACGCGCTCGAAGCTGCGGCGTTCGTCGCCGAGAGCCTCGTGTACGTATGCATGGGCGTCTCGGCCAGCCTCTGCTTTGTCCAAGTCGCCGACGCCGACAAGATCCATTACACCGACTTGGACTGGCGATTCGTCGCGTGGACGTGTGTGATGCTCCTCCTCGGGCGGGCCCTCAACACGTTCCCGCTCCTGCGCTGGGTCAACACCTACCGCGTGCCCTCGGTGCAGATCACGCGCCCGATGCTGCTTGTCATTTGGTTCACGGGCCTCCGCGGCGCCGTCTCGTTTGCGCTCGTCACCACGTGGTCGTATACCGATGCGAATGGCACGTCGCACCGCAAGCTCATGATGACGACAACGCTCTTTGTGGTCATGTCGACCACGTGGCTGATTGGCGGTATGACGGGTCCGCTCCTCCGAGCACTTAACCTCTCCCAGCGCCCGACGCCACCAGCTCTCTCGTCGGACCGACTCGCGGTTTTGCCCGAATGCGACCACGAGACGGCGAAGCCGGTGCCGGTGCGCCACCGGTCGGTAAGCCAAGAGAGCTTGCGTATCGACGAGAGCGAGCGTCCGAGCGAAGCCGCGGCCGATGACGTAACCCACCAGAGTCGGCTGCACGCCCGCTTTGCCCGTATGATCGAGTGCTGGCATGCGTTTGATCAACAGCATTTGATGCCCGTGTTTGGCGCTGCATCGACGCGAGTGTCAGTGCACCGGCGACACCAAGAAGCAAGAAGTACAGCTTCGGTGGACGTCCATCTCGAAGCCACCGAGCCGACGACCATGCTCACAAGCGCCAACAGCTAATGCAGCTGCCACGACCATCGTGTGAAGAAGCAACAGAAGCATGTCGGTACCTGTCTCCTTCCCTTGACTCGACATTGATATAGTCGAATAACGACTAGACCAAACGACTAGTTTGTCTGCATAGAGATACGAGTATTTGGGTTATACGATGGTATCCTGATGACTCGAACGACTCGCAAAGGAGCTACGCTGCTTGACTGACGAGAGAATGGGCGACGTGCTAGCATTCTAGTTACTACAATGGTACTAGATTTATAGCGGGCTAGGGTCCTATAATTAGGACTCTCGAGGTCACAACGGACCGGGCGCAAGCAGAGGATGCACACGCCTGCCGTCTTTTACGTCCGGCCGCTGCTCTGGGACGAGCTCAAGCGATCGGCCAACCCGGCTGAAATCAACGAGCTCCGGCATGTCCTTGGCACGCGCTACATTGACGAGAACGAGGTCCGACTCTCGATCCCCATGGCGAAGCGCTCACATCGAGCTAGGGGCTCAACAAGGAGCTGCAGGCGTTTGTTCAGATCTTAGGGGACTACCAGCGCCAAAACGATTGCATTCGAGTACGCGTCTCGATGCATGCGAGATCCACGAGTGGGATGTAGGAGGCGATCGTGAGTCGACCGGCGCTGCCCGAGCCCCCAGGCCGCGCTCTGCTCCTCGACCAGCTCAAGCTTCTCGCAAGCAATCTTACCGAGAAGAACAAACCGCTGCTGCTGCGCTCGGAGCGCGATAAGGCGCTCTTTGGCTACATCCTGCACGCTCAGGACGAGGAGCAGCAGAACGAGTCGTCATTCGCGTCGTCATCGGGGCTCGTGACACCGCGCATGAAGGACTATCACGTCTCCGTGTACCCACCGAGCGACCAAGGCGTCTTGATACGCCCGGGCACGGCCGACAAGAAGCGACCGTCGACGGCGCAGTCGCGGCCACCGTCGCGGAGCGGCCTGCTCTCACGCGGCTCGACGGCGTCGATCGCGTCGGCCCCCGCGGTCCTTGAAGACCTCGTGCGTTCTCACGTCGACATGTGCTGTTCCGAGAGATGCTGGACTAGGGCTGCGTCGACATTCGACAAATTGACGCCGTCAAGGACAAGCTACGGGACGCGCTTCTCGAGGAAAACTCCCAGCTCCTCGACGACATTGACTTTATCCAGGTTGATACATTGATACAATAGACCGCGCTCATGGCTCACTAGGGGTGCTTGGACATGGAGCAAGATCTGATCGAAGAAGACACGCGCAAGGCCCCGGCGCCGCTGCCGTCGATGAAGGACCTCAACGACTTTCGAAGAGCTTTGGAAGAGGCGTGGATAGACCAAGTAGACACAAACATGCAGCCTGTAAGCATCCTATGGATATTCTATAGGACGAGCAAGCGCAGCTCCAGGACCGCATGGCCAAGGCAGATGAGACAATCGAGCGCCGAAGGCTCGGGCTCGACGAGTGCAAGCCCAAGCCACCGCCGAGCGACGCGCCGCGGGGCGCTCGACCCACACCCGGCGCACCCAAGAAGCGGTCGTCGAGTTTCAAGGTGCACCGCGTGCGCGAACTCGTCCAGAACGTTCGCGACGAGCCGTTCTTGAGTTAGAGATAGCTTGGTGTACAATCAAAGACTACTAGTGTACAATCAAAGACTACTATTTAGTTGCTGCATGGCCTTTCTTCGCCGTCCGACCCTGTCACGGTCATCTCGCCGGCAGCCATCGCCGTGGATGGCCAAGATGCAGCTACATGAGCTATGCATTGACTATCAGCGCTCATGCGACTGCTTGGTGTGCGCGGTCTCGCCCTGGCAGCGCGACGCCCACGCCCGTCGTCGAGTAGAGAACATGCAATACAAAAGAGATGGGATTTCCGTCATCGTACAAGCCATACAGCGCCGCCTACCAGCCCTTGTCCAAGTCTTCGGCGGGCACAACAAGGAGGAGGTTTTGCCAATTGTTTTGCTTCCACGTCAGTTGGAATGTGACCATCCACGCCACAAAGACGCATGTGACGACGACAAAGCCGACAGCCGACCGGCGCACCCCTACATCTCATGGCATGAGCTATATTCGCAGAGCAACGCGCGTACAGAGCGTCGTCGTCGGGTCGAGCGTCGCATCGAGCAGCTGGCGGCGGTAGAAGAAGGCGTTGACTGCCCACAGCCACGGCAGGAAGGCGAGGCCGCCGAAGAACATCTTGCGCGCAATGGCGCTGTCGTCCTCCTTGGCGAGGTTGCGCGTAAAGTTGCCGCGGTTGTTGCCCGCGTCCTCGGGCGGCCGCGCCTCCTCGAGCACCGGGACGCTGTTCCGTGCCATGGTCGCGAGAGGTTCAGTTGTGCCAACGTTGGGATTTGTATTTTATTTTATTTCGAAGAGCTTGGTCAAGTGACTTGGTGTTTGTATACTGCGGGATTGCCGGCTGGTGTTCGATGTGTCAAGATATGGCGCGCGCCACATTTACCGCGTTCTATTCGTGGCAAAACGATGGACTTGCCACCTTGTGGGGATCTTGGATCCTCGACAACTGCAACGCACGGAGAGCTTGAACGCCCTTGATCGAAGAGACCATCGCGAGGTGTTAGTGTATTTGCGAGCAGCAAATTTATTCGACCAGTGAGTCGACTCGGTGTCGGCAAAATTTAGGTTTTGCATTTTGAAATTATGACAATCGCACACAATAAGTGTAATTTTGCGGAGCCTTTCGCTTGCCAATAGCATTATCCTCCGGTTCCTTGCCCCTTGCCAATATGAACAATCCATGGCCTTGAAAGCTTGCGAGGAAGAGCAGCGTTCTTCCCACAGGCTCAAGATGCGGCCTGTTGGCGACGTTGATTGGTTGAAACGATGTGAAATTGCAAATAATTCCAACCAATCCAAATCGCGTTTGCAGCACGTGGTCGACTTCAAGCATGCAGCAGCAACGCACGCTCCGTCGCGCGGTGCGCCTCTCGGGCATTGGCCTGCATCTGGGCGAGACGGTACTTGACGCCTGGCGCAGCGATCAGCTCAGACGCCCGGCGTACGTAGGCGAAGATTGTGCTGCACCCGGCGCCAGCGCACACGGGCATAAGGTTCCAAGACCCTCACACGCCGACCAAGGCCGTGGCCGCGACGTACGAGCACGTCCAGCGTGACACGTTTGGATTTTGCACGCGGCTGCACGACGCGTCCTCTGGCTACGCGATCGCCACGGTCGAGCACGTGCTGGCGGCGCTGAGCGCGTCTCGCATTCACAACTGCATTGTCGAAACGTCGGGGCCCGAGCTGCCAGTCTTTGACGGCAGCAGCCAGCCGATCCTCGCGGCAATTGCGGCCGTCGGCACCGAAGCGCAGGCGCCACTGCAGCCGTACATTGAGGTACTGCGCCCCGTCTCGGTCGTGCAGAAGGACAAGGCAGCGTACCTCGTGCCGCGCCCGCCCGCGACCGCGCCCGAGCTCACCGTCTCGGTCGAGGTCGACTTCCGGCACAAAGGGCTGCCGCGAACGTGGCTGAGTGTGCCCCTTGAAGACTTTGCGGTGATCGCCAACGCGCGTACCTTTACGTTTCGTGAAGACATTGCGCAGCTGCAAACCATGGACTTGGCGCGCGGCGGCAGCTTGGACAATGCTGTGGTCTTTGACGAGGGCACGCCGCTTAACCCGGACGGCTTACGGTACCTACTGCCTCAAGCGTCCTCCGTCAACCTCGTTCTTATTGGTGTAGACACCCTATCGAGTGGGTCCAGCACAAGGCGCTCGACTGCTTTGGCGACTTGGCGCTCGCCGGCATGCCGCTGCACGGGCACTACACTGGCATTTGCCCTGGTCACGCCCTTACCCATGACTTGCTACTGGCGCTTTTCGCCTCCGAAACCAACTACCGGATCGTTCAATAGACAAGAGGGCGACCAAGTGTCAAGAACGGACTTGTCAAAGAGTGTTGCAGGTGGTAACCTACTACGCCGTTGGCTTGGCCGCACGCTTGGCACGGACGCGCTTGATTTCGCGCACAAGGCCAAAGCCAAAGGGCAGGACGAGCGGCAGCAATAGCGGCAAGTAGACCGCGTACAAATGCTCTTCGGGAAAGTAAAGTTGCGCGACCTAGCACCGGATTCAACGAGTCGGTGGTCGTGGGCTGTCGTACCATGGTCGAGTCGTAGTACGTGCCTTCAATGGCCTCGACTGCCGCACGCAGCGAGAGAAGCTGCGCTGCACAGTCGGCCGCGCGCCAGACGCTGTCTCGGTCTTCGAGCGCCGCGGTGATTGTGTGGATAGTGCGCAGTGTCGTGTCGACTTGGCGCTGGATGCGTGGCAGCACCGTCATTTGCGGCATGGCATCGACAAGCTTGGCCGTCGACGTGATCGCGGACAAGCTCGTGTGCCAGTGCCTACGCCATTGTGGCATCTTGCGCTTTCGTTTCATCAAGATCGCGTACTTGGTGAGCCAGACGCGGACGAGGAGATCGAGTTCCCAGTCGGCCAAACCCATGCCGGCGTCACCGACGGAGCGCAAGCCAAGCGCAGCGCGCAGCTGGGCGACAGCCACTTGCATCATGCGGTGCACCTCGTCGATTGGCGCTGCGAGCGGGTTGAGGACCGTGACGCCGCCATAGCCAGGGATCAGAAACGACCGTTTCGAAGTCGATGTCGTGGCAGTCGGGCGGATCACGAGCGACGCATGGTCGGCCGACGGCAAGGCCGCCTACGCCGCATTGTCGACTTTGTCATACAAGGGACGCAGACCATAAAGTGGACGAGTTGCTCGCGGTCGTGGAGGATCGAGACGGTTGCAAAGTCGTTGGCGCTCTTAAACTAGAGAAACGGCGTTATCATGGTCGTCGCAAAGGCTTTGTACGTACTTGCTGAAGGTCGCTTGCCGTGACAAAGTGCGTCTGCGTTGCTTCGTCGTAGCCATAGTCCTATGCGTGCATGAGGTCATGACGCCGATATATATGCGGAAAGGACCGGCGCCAAGCGCGCGTAGTGGAGGGCTTGGGACTCGAGTGTGAAGGATGCAAGAGCCGAGAGTTTTGCGGCGAGCGGCTCGACGTACGCCATGGCAACCTCGCTGACGTGGGCGGCCCACGACGCGCTCTCCCAGCTGGGCACTTCGCTCAAGAGCGAGAGGCTCCAACGATACTTCAACGCGACGCGGATCGACGGGTCGCGATGGCCCCGAAACACGCGCTGCAAAAGCTCGCTTTGCGCAGACAACGAGAGCTCGCACGCGTCGGTCCAGCCGTGGCGATAGCTGCCCATCGTGATGGGCGCGCTATTGTCTTTGCTGCGACAGAGCACGAAGACCACCATCTCGCCGGCGAGGTTGGCGGCTTGCACCGCAGACAAGAGTTGGCGATCCACATCATGGCTATCGAGCGCTGGCAGTGCGTCGACACGCAGCTGGGCGTTGGGCGCCGTAGCGAACGCCCGGCCCGCCCAGAGCGTGATGCGCTCGGCGTTCCGCAGCTTGGTCTGTAGCGCGGCTTCAAGCGAGGCGACGTCGAGCGCAGCGATGGCCTCGAGCGGCAGCGCCGCACGCGGGACGCGCGTCAAGTGGTACGCGATGGGCGCGATGAAGACGACGAGCGGGATGAGCATGCTCACGAGCAGGGCGAGCCGGGTTCCGGCCATCGTCGCCTTGCCTGCTTTTGGATTGCACGTGGCAGCCTTTCATAATGCATACGCGGATCGAAAACCTGTGACATTGCATATTCGAAAATAGCAAGCGTTTGCGAGCGTTAAAAAACGTTTTCAAGCGTTAACAAACGGTTGCGAGCGCTGGGACAGGCGGCGTCGGTGGCAGTTGCGAGTGGTTTTGGCGCCACACGTGGCGAGTCGTCGTTGCTTTGCATCGGTGGTTGCTCGCAAAGCGAAACGACATATATTCTCGGCGTCCTTGCCGCCTAAATTTGAGTTTGAAATGATGCGGGAGTTTCGGCTTGCAGCGCCGAGACAGGCGACCCTCATATCCCAATTTGCCTCGAGCAACTATGAAAGTATTTCCGTACGGCCCGACGCTCTCACTCGTATTGCCGCTCTTGCTACTGAAAGCGCAGCGCACCGAGGCGCAGGAGGCGGGTGGTGTCGTCGGGGGCACGGCGCCCGACGGCGGCGTCGTCGCGCTCGAGTGCCCCGACGGTGAAATTCTTGGCAACGTCCTGTTTGCGTCGTACGGTCTCCCAACCGGCAACTTTCCCAAGTTTGCGCGCGGCGCGTGCAACGCCGACTTGTCGAATGCGGTCGTCGAGGCGCAGTGCATCGGGGCGCAGTCCTGCGAGCTCACGGCCGACGCGAGGTACTTTTGTCGTTGTGCTAGACACGGCTTTCTGACATAACTTAGTGTATTTGGCGACCCGTGCGTGGACCAAGCCAAGCATCTGAGCGTCGCGGTGCAATGTGTGAACGAAAACGTCATTGGCGGCAGCGCTGCCGAAGATTCGCTCTTGCGCCTCCGCTGCCCGGTCGACCGCGTCATTGGCGACGTGACCTTTGCTTCGTTCGGAACGCCGCAAGGCCACTTCCTCAACTACACGGTGGGCTCGTGTGACCAGCCGACGTCAGCGGCCACGGTTTCTGATCTCTGCGCCGGCCAAGAGGCGTGTGATATCATGGCGTCCACCACGTACGACAATATAAAGCTGACGACGTCGAACCGTATCTGGCTGTGTAGTGTCTTTGGCGACCCGTGCCCTGGCGAGGCCAAGTACCTCGGCCTGCAAGTCAACTGCGTCGACCCGGACGCGGCCCAAGGCACGGCGCAAGACGGGTCGTCGCTGAACCTTGCGTGTCCGTGGGGCGCCAGCATGGCGTCAGTCGACTTTGCTTCGTACGGCACGCCGAAAAACTACGTCGAAGGCACGTGCAGCGCGGCCACGTCATCGGGCGTTGTCGCGGCCGCGTGCGTCGGTCGACCGGTCTGCAACGTCGCTGTCGGCCCAAGGTGAGAGGTAGCTACCACGTGGTGTACTTAGGTATGTCTAGTGTGTTTGGCGACCCGTGCCCCGGCACCATCAAGACGCTGAGTGCGCGCGCCATGTGCACACCCAACTTGACGCCCGGCTTTGTCCAGAGCATGGGTCCGCAGGGCGGGTCGACGGTCGTCACTTGCTCCCGAGGTGAAATCATATCTGATATTCCATTTGCCTCGTACGGCACGCCGTCGGGCTTGGCGGCACCGAGCAAGTGCCACGCGGCGTCGAGCGCGTCGGTGGTCAAGGCCAAGTGCATTGGCAAGCGGTCGTGCACGGTCGACGCGACCAACGGGTACGTTTTGCATCTATCCTACGTATCGCGCTAATCCTATCGATATAGTCTCTTTGGCGATCCGTGCCCTGGCACCACCAAGAGCTTGTTCATTACGGCGCAGTGTTCGAGTGCCAACTTGGTCGGCGGCTCGGTGCCGGACGGCTCGACGCTCACGATCGCGTGTCCGCTCACGCAACGGCTCGTGTCGATCCCATACGCATCGTACGGGACGCCGACTGGTGCCTACCCAAACTTTGTGACCACGTGGTGCAATGCCACTGAGGCGGCGAGCCGCGTTACGACGGCTTGTGTCGGTCGCAACGCCTGCTCGGTCAATGCCGACAGCAAGTATGCTTCCTCTTCCGCTACGCTTGAGAAAGCTAACGCATGCGTAGCGACTTTGGTGATCCATGCCCAGGCGTCACCAAGCAGCTCTCGGTCGTCGCCAAGTGCGTCGACAACAACCTCATCGGCGGCTCGGTGGCGGACGGCGGCTCGGCGGTCATCCAGTGCCCGGCAGGCCAGTACATTGGCTCGATGCCGTTTGCAGCGTATGGGACACCGTACGGGACGTTTCCCGACTACTCGGTGCACGCAGCGTGCAACGCAGACGGTGCGGCCGCCAAGATTGCGACCCAGTGCGTTGGCCAAAACAGCTGCACCGTGGCCGTCTCCACGCAGTGCGTCCATCCTTGACTGCACCCAACCATCGCGCTCATGGCCTATATGGTGTAGCACATTTGGGGATCCGTGCGAGGGCCAAGCCAAGGTCCTTGATTGGACCGCGAAATGCGCGCCCAGCAATGTGATTGGCACGATTGTCAATGACGGCAGCAGCGCGACGCTGCAGTGCCCGCTCGGGTACTACATGTCGACCATCAACTTTGCGTCGTACGGGACACCCGGTGGCTACTTTCCCGATTACAGCATTGACTCGACGTGCCACGCTCCGAGTAGCACGTCGATTGCGACGTCGGCGTGCGTCGGCAAGAGCACGTGCACGCTCCTCGCTGGCCCCGGGTCGTTCTCGGACCCGTGTCCGGGCGTCGCCAAGAGCCTTGCCTTGTCGGCCGACTGCATCTCGAACCTTGTGATCGGCGGCACCGCGGCGCAAAATACGGTGATGAACCTCGCGTGCCCCAAGGGCGCGACCGTGCGCTCGATCGACTTTGCATCGTACGGCACGCCGACCGGGAAGCTCGGTGCGTTCGCGTTGAGCGCATGCAACGACCCCAATTCGGTCCGGATCGTGCAGCAGGCGTGTCTTGGCAAGACGGGCTGCTCCATCAGTGCGAGCAACAGTGTCTTTGTCAACAATTGCCGCCGCTCGCAAATGTACTTGGCCGTGCAAGCCACGTGTGCGACGCCGACGCCGGCGCCGACCGCGTTGCGCACGCCGACGCCCAGTTAAGCAAACGCCGTTCACGACGTTGCGTAATTCA
>NW_008246101.1:170984-171488 GCF_000281045.1 Saprolegnia diclina VS20 | reverse complement strand
TCAAGTGGTCAGAGCCGTGGGTCAAGGCCGATGCGATGCGGTAAGTGACCTTTGACGACACCTGTAGTAAAAGTGATGAGCTTCGTGACTCCGCACAAAACCGGTGGCGGGAGTTTATGGAATGGCTGTGTTGATTAACGGTAGTTCCGGTGTATCATCAAGGAGACGATGGCCTCGATGGCATGCTCCATAAACGACCGTTGCAAGAGGATAGTGCAGGTATCGTGTGTATCGCGCTTGCGAAGACAGTAGGGCACACAAACGACGACGCCTTGCACAAAATGAACGAACTTACTCTAGATTACGCGTTAACGCTCAAAATGCAAGTGGCATAACGAGGTGGCTACATAGAGGCACATGGGGTACGTCCGACGTTTGAATCAATACTTTAGGCTGGTGGACCACCCACCGCATCGGCCTTGACCCACGGCTCTGACCACTTGATGCGCGTCGGTGGTGCGACTGCGATCGGCGGTTGTGAAACTTGCCAAGTCGAGTTGTAAG
>NW_008246101.1:163973-164402 GCF_000281045.1 Saprolegnia diclina VS20 | reverse complement strand
ACGATTGTTAACCGACCGTCGGCGGTTGCACCCACGCAGCTTGCGTACACGTCTCAGTCAGTTGCGCCGGAAGAGACTCGCCGTTGGTAGAGTGGCAAGGGAGAAACTGTGGATGGTGTTGGCACTGAAAACTTTCCACAGACGAAGGACTCCACCCACGATTTACGTTGTACAGTAGTAGGGTGTTGGACGTCGGCAGCGACGATAGCGAGACATGCTGTCTGTCGTCGGGAGGCGTATCGAAGGGCACTCAAACGCCTCGGAGTAATCGACAAGCCAAACTGCTGACGCATCTGTCTTGACGTGAATTGCGATCGCACCACACCGTAAATGGAGAGTCAAATAGGGCGAGATGCAAACGCAAGGCGCCGTCGCCTGTGACTATCTGCACATATTCGCAATCTCTGCTGGTGGTAGATTTACTAGTAG